>NC_090267.1:467725632-468028663 GCF_040414725.1 Anabrus simplex
ATTCCAAATGGCAATCATGGACTATTCCACAGGTATGATATTTTTCAGTTTCTTCTCTTTAAAGATTAACATATCATGTATTGTTAATATTACTGAAACTCTTCTTGAGGTAGAGATTTGCTTTTATATTTGTTACTCTCTTTCCCTTGTCTATCTTATTCATTTCACTCTTACTCATTTATAGTTCTATCATTTTATCTGTTCAGTGGCACTGTGTGGGCACCAGAATCACTGTCTCCTGTGTCAGCATTTTTATAGGAATACGCGAGAGTCATTTTTGCCTCTTGAGCCCTTCCAGCCTTTGGCCTAGTGGAGGTTCAGTCTTTCTCATGAATTAAACTTCATTTGCAGTGTCTGCTTCACATGGCACTTTCCTAATTAGTCTTAATAATTTACATAAAAAATAAACTATGAACAGCAAAGATGCCTGTGGGACTGCATTCTACATTTGAAGTGCTCTCAGATGAGCTAGGACTACCATCCATTGCTACAAAATTATCATCAAAAATCATGTTCACCCATACTGCATTCCCAAGACATTCTCCAGATGTCTACCAAATTAAAATTGCTTGCTTTAATGTAAGACCTTCTCAGTGAGCCATCCTTTCGTCAGGAAGACTATCCAACAAATGCCAGTGATTACCTGTGCTTCACACAACAGGGTGCTGAAACTGTGCACTGTGGGAGGGAGCGCAAGTTGGAGGTGTAGGAAGGGGTTATTACAAACTGATAAGACTCGCAGAGTCAAAAATACTGGACCATAACAAAATAAACAATTATAATTAAAATTAATGAAAGGTAAATTTGAAAAATTAAGTCCTAATACCGTATTTACGTGAATAATCCCTGCTACTGAATAATCCCCGCACCCTAACTTTAGGAAGGCTGATTTTGAAAAAAAGAAAAGAAAAATGCTAACATTGACTCAAATAAAACCCGCACCTCAATTTTGTGCCTCAATTTAAAAAAAATATGCGGGTATTATTCGCGTAAATACGGTATTTCATGAGGGTTCAATCTCCACTTTTAAAATTAATAAAAGTCACAACAGGAGTTTTTTTCAAAACAGAATGGTTAGGACAAAGGAAAAACAGTACTCTAAAAACATTAAGTGGTGAGGAGTCAAAATGACTCCATTGGGCATTCTAGTCTTTAAAACTCATTTAAAACAGGATACTGTAGGACTATTTCATGTTTTCATAGCTCTTCAATATTCCTGGTCTACCTTAAATTTGCCATCCAAAGCTTACCATATTTACTTTTTTCCGACGTCAAAAATGGGCAGGGAAAATTATGCGAATCTAATTTAAAAGTGGAAATGAAAAAATCAAACATAATTACCTTACTTAAGTTACAAAATGTATTTAGGCCTAAAACAGTAGAAAATAATAAAAAATATGTATAACTCAAATTCAATAAAGAATCGAAGGCAATAATACGTTCCCTAGCAATAATTATAAACAAACCGTTGTCTTTTAACGTCACGTGAGAAGTCGCTGAAGATAGGAGCCAGATACCTGAAATGATTTAGAATACTGTATTGGGGTGAAATCTGTAAAATTGCCTATGTTAATATGTATTTCACTTCAAAGAAATAGACTTACCATGTAATTCGTCGTCTCTTTCTTCCAAAGTTGTCTACAATGAATTGCTCTCCTTCTCTTCCGTCTCCCAGATGCAGTCATCTTCAGTTCCATCTAGTTCATTGGAAATGCCAGTTTTCTTGAAATTTTTTACAATAATGTCTTGTGAAATAGCGTTGTTTGTTTGCAAGCTCGGGTAGAATGTTGTCGAGAGGCGATCAGGGCTGCCAACCTCTATACTTAGGAACTAATGAGTGGTACTTAATGTTACTGGTGGTGACTATTGTTTAGGATTCTTGCCGTGGACAAGACCATTGGTCTAGACGGTTAGGATTCTTGCCGTAGACAAGACCATTGGTCTGGACAGTTAGGATTCTTGCCGTGGACAAGACCATTGGTCTGGACAGTCAGAAGCCGCAAAGCGGCATTAGGCACCTAGTTTTGTGACGAAACACGATTGGTCTGGACGGTTAGGATTCTTGCTGTGGACAAGACCCTCGGTCTGGACAGTTAGTATACTTGCCGTGGACAAGACCGTTGGTCTGGACAGTTAGAAGCCGCAAAGCGGCCTTAGGCACCTAGTTTCATGAGGGAACACGATTGGTTTGGACGTGCGGACGGGGACAAGGGTATCCGCCTCTACATTAACGTAAGTATTAAATTAAATTACTGCTGTTGTGTATTTCACATTGTTTCCTTTACATGGTGTTTTTTCTTTGTGCTTTTATTCTGCCGGGGTTGGTAACACAATGTACCTATCAGCATTGATGGCAATGACGTCACATTCCGTTCACGTTCACCAATGAGAATGCGAGTAGTTACGCTAGTCATGGCCAATGGCGGCTGCTGCTCTTATTAGGTTATAAAAGTAAATGTACTTCTGGGGGTGGGATGGCCGGTTCCTAGACATCGCAATGAACACATCCTCTACAAGGTATTCCAAGTAAGATTTGCATTATTTTAGCTTCCTTATAATGTTATAAACTCTGGGCTGCGGAGGGAAAAATTATACTGATATTAATTCTCTGTAGGACGTTAATTCTTAATGTCCCTACATCTGCACCAGTAAGTATCTGAAGCTCAATAACTACACATAATCTGTTGCAGTATGTCACAAATCGACATTAAATCAGCTGGACTCTTGCTCCCATGTCCATCTCAACATGACCTAACCTTGTAACCTTCATTTCATTTATCATGCATTACCAACATCTATCATACGAATCCGTAACAATTTCCTCCATATAACCTCACAATGGAATAAACATTACATCTCAATATTCTCATTACCACATAATTCACATCCATCTCTTCTTAATAATCCTTCTACATATATAATCTCATTTCGCTTCCCTTAAATATCATCTTTGTTACGGTCCGATATTCCCTCGACGATATATTCTTTATAATAAACACATATTCCAAGTATGATCTATTTCTTCGTATTAATTATGGCCATGTCTGTCGATCTAGCTTCCTCTAAAACTCAACTTTGCTCTGCAATTCATGTATTCTTCTCAATATCTCCCAGTTCATAGCTAAATAAACTTTCCGTGTAGGTTGGTACGTTAAAATCGATACACACACATCACATGTTGACATAACACTATCATTTCATGTTTGAGTATATCTGTTACTTAAATTAGCACCCACTTGCGGTTAACCCATTCCAATCTGGGCCTTAATATCCCTAACAAACGTTCTGGATTGGGCATTTTTAAGGATTTTAAAAACATTATATCTCTGTACCTGTAGGAGATATTTGAATGATTCTTTTTTCTTTGTGCTTGTTTGAGCATCTAATTTTGAAAAACGCTGCTTGTATCATGTCAACTATCACTTGAGATTTTAAAATTGTTTATATATTACACCATGTTTTGCGAATGGAGGAAAGGTCTGACGGATAACTAAGCAAGTACAGTTTACTGAAATATTGTTATATTTACCCTATTTTGCTAATATAAAATGTGCATTGCAACTACAAAACAACAAAAATAATGGGTACGATATAAAAATAATAATTTTTCAATAGTAATGAAAATGGGAGCTCTTATGAAATTTTATTTAATTGATAAATTTTTTCAAAAGTTACTCAGATGTAAAATTATTGTTCCATTTACCACAAAAGACTTCTGAGAAAGAGAAAATACAGTCTTCTAAACTGACAACTTCACTAATATGTAGACAATCTTACGTATTCACGCAAATATGAAATACGCAGGAACTTGCGCTAGGCCGTAAAACAAACTCTAATCATAATGAAATGTAAGAAGTTGTTTCGAATTCATGTGTCAATATGTTCATTTGCGCGTAAACTTATATCATAAAATATCGAAAATATCACTTTCGTCAAGCACATGTTTGCCGTGAGAAGCCATGTCTTAGAGCACACTGAGTGTCAACATCTACTGATGCGTGCTGATCGAAAATATCATAACTTCTCTCACTTAGACATATAATACTGCCATCTGCTTAAATACTCTCGCAACTAATACATGAAGAAACACGATGTAACCACCAGAATGCGTGCATAGCTCGTTCTCGATTTTTAGTGAATTGTTAAACCTTACTACGGGCTATGCCCGCAGCGCGGCCTGAACGTAATTTCTGCCGCTGCAAGCATAGTTCGTAGTTAGACCGGAAAGAGTTAAATGCTTAGGACCTACCACTAACATTCATAATTTGGCACATACGATTCATTTATAAGAAATATTGCACTGATATAAATTAACTTCAACAAATACTACAAATATGTTAATATAGGAAGCTTATCTTGCCTCATCTCTGGCAGCTGCTGGCTTCTGCTTGCATGCTGTACCATCTCTATGTAGCTGGATTCCACCTCTGGATACGTCACGGCTGGTTTCTCGGCATGGCAATAATGGTCCTCGTTATGGTGGCTTGGGCAATCTTCTCCCCATCAATTTAGCTGGCTCTCATCATGATGTCTCATCATGAAAGTAGAAAACGATATTATATGGGCAGAATAAATAAATGAGTCCTTCATCTTAAGCCTTTTAACAGATATGAATACATGTTAGCATTTTCTTTTATATCTCGAAACTGCGCCTGTATATTTACTCAAACGCGGCTTCATCATCATAATCCTAAACCATCTCCAGTTTCCCGGGTGTGGTATATGAGCCTCCTCCATCTCATCCTGTCCTTGTACCATTCTTCCTCCACCAACTTGTCCCAATCATGACCTCTCAGCATTACATCGCTCTTAACTAAATCTATCCATTTCCTTCGTGGCCTTCCCACGGGTCGACTTCCTTCTACCTTTCTGTCAAATTCCTTCCTTGCAGTTCTGTTTACTGGCATCCTCTTCATGTGACCAAACCAATTCAGTCTTGATATCTGAATCTTATTTAGGAGAGAATTGTCTATACCTACTTCTTCTCTAATTTTCTCGTTCCTAATCTTGTCTTTCCTGGTTTTCTGGATCATAGTGCGTAGGAATTTCATTTCAGCTGCCTGAAGTTTGGAATTATCTCTATTGGTCAGTGTTGTGGTTTCGAGACTGTATGTAAGAATTGGTGTATAATAGGACTTGTACAATGTCATTTTTGTTTTCATGGGTATTTGCTCATCCCACAGCAGGTGTCTTACCTGGTGGTAGAATTGTGTTGCCTTATTGATTCGATTGTTCACCTCATGTTTTGCTAGGTTGTCATTTGATATATCGCTACCCAAGTATTTGAAAACTGGAACGCTGTCCAGTTGAGCTTCATTTAACATGACTATTGGTTCTGCTCCTTCCCCATACACTTTCATCACCACCGTCTTGGTCTTGCTGATGTTTAAACCATATTTCTTAAACTCCTCATTCCAGCTTTGTATTCTCTCTCCCAATTCATCTTCTGAGTCACTCCAGATCGCAACATCATCTGCAAATGTGAAGGCTTTGATATCTCCATGTTCTTTCCTTTTAATAGATTTCATTACTACATCCATTACAATAATAAATAGAAGTGGTGACAATGAGCTGCCCTGCTGCACTCCTCTCTTTGTTTCAAACCAGTCCGACAAACCACATCCTACTTGAATACAGCTTCTGTTCCCACTATACAACATTTTCACTTTGTCTATGAGGCTATCTCGCACTTGAAATTCTTTCATGCATTGCCAAATTCTTTCCCTTGGTACACTATCGTATGCTTTCTCAATGTCCAAAAATATTAGGAATAAAGGCTTGTTCTTCTCCCAGTATTTTTCCATTAGCATCCTAATTGCAAATATAAGGTCTGTAGTTGACCTTCCTGGTCTGAAACCATACTGCTCTTCTTCCAAAATTGGTTCAACAATATCTCTGATTCTGGTCTCTATTATTTTTTCCAATATTTTCAGGACATGAGACAGTAGTGTGATACCACGGTAATTAGTACATTTTCATCGGCTTCCTTTCTTGAACAGAGGTACAATGATGCCCATCTTCCAGTCCTCAGGAATAGTATTTTCCTCTCATATCTTGTTGAGCAGTCTATAGAGCCATTGGATTCCTCGAACTTCCGCTGCTTTCAGCATATCTGCACTTAGTTCATCTACGCCCACTGCCTTTCCTTTCTTCATGCTCTTGAGCGCATTTTCAACCTCAAGCCATGTAATTGGTGGTTCAGTTGTGGTTCCTCGACTTGGCTCTCCTCTATCCGTTGTTATGTTTTCTGTATCTCCATTTAGCAGCTTTTCGAAATAGATCTTGAGTTCTTGTTTAATTTCTCCCTCTTCTTGTGCCAGAGTTCCATCATCACGTTCTGTTGCTTTTATGGTCTCTTGATCCCTTCGCTTGTTTTTCACTACTCTGTATAGCAATTTCATATTTCCTCTACTGTCCTCTTCCAGTTTGTCTGCAAACTCATTCCATTTCTTCTCTTTTTTTTCCCTTACAATATTCTTTACAGCAAGTTTCTTGTTCCTGTATACTCCTTGAAGTCTTTGTATTTCTTGTTCATTTCGTTCTTGTCCCTGTTTTTGTTTCTCCTTGTCCAGTGCCTTTTTTATTTGGTTTCTTTCTTTCACTGCTGTTTTCACTCTATCATTCCACCATGGTGTCTCCTTTTTTCTTTTGATAGAACTTGTAACTCCACATAGGTTTTTGGCTTCTCCCACGAAGGTGTCTTTGAAGGCCTTCCATTCTTCATTAACGCTGGTTACTTCACACTTCGGCAAGGATTCAAACGCAGCTTATTTTTATTAAATATATCTTTTTCTTCAGGATGATTGCTGCTTCTAGTTATTATTTTAAATATTCTTGACAATAATCAGTCGCTTATAGCACAGGAATTCGCCCTTTCTCGTTTTCTTGCAGCGGCTCGTATATTTCTTCTCCCTAATATTTTTGAATTAGTAGATACTAGATTCTCTCCACGACTTGACTTGGTTTTTAGTTACATATGTTTGAATCCTTCATAAATATTTACATTTTTTAATTCGCAGTTTTCTTCCTGTCCACTGAATAACAACCTCTTCTTGCTTCCAAGTAGATTATTTTCAAAAGCGATCTTCTTTCTCAAGGTATTAAGAATTAATTGATTTCAATTATTTTTCAAAACAATACTTGTTCCATCTTGAAACTCCTTTGCGAGGTCTATATAACTCTGCTCCTTCTAACTGAGATTGATTTGCATCTCGGTGATACTTCATATGTGGTTATGCTGCATGAAGCTGCCACGCACCATTTTGTCTGCTACTTTTTTCGTGCGTACGATTGCCTTGAATGTAACGTAATGGTACAATACTGTACCTATATGGAAGCGCGTGAAAGAAGACAAAGAGAACCTGCATACCTCTATTACAGAGCGAGCAACTTGATCAATCTACTACGAGAACACTTTCCAAAATGCTGCCTTACATGACAGATTATAAATGGCATAAGAAAATATAACCTCAAGATTTTAATCCTAATTAGGTATTGATTTTGAAGCTCATAGATTACGTTGCATAAGCTTGACATAAATCGTTGTCCATAACTCTCTAAGACTCCCTTAATAGGCTTGTTGGTGATAATCAGCAGATGCAAGCACAGGAAAATAAGACAATTAAAATGAGCTTCATACATCTGTCAATAGATAGCATATCAGTCTAAAATGAGAAGTTGCTGAAAATCAGTCTAGCCAACCGCGTATATCAGTGTCTAGCTCCGGGTAGCTACCTAGCGTTTGCACGGAGGTGGTAGCATGCAAGCCAAAGTACCAGCTGAGTTACACACAGGTAGTTTACCTCCTGCGTAGCTGCCAGTCAGTTTACCAGCAGATGGTTGAACTGGCCCTGAGCAAAATGTTTTTAGCTTTCAGTTGCGAGATGGCTTAGAATGACATTAGTAGATGTATAAGCTTCAGTGGAGGTCTTAAAAGTAGGAAAGACCATAAAATGAAGATAAAGTTGTAATTCAGGAGGACAAATTGAGGTAAATACTCCTTTTAAGAAGAGGAATTAGGGATTGGAATAATTTATCAAGGGGGATGTTTGATAAATTTCCATTTCTTTGAAACCAGTTAAGAAGAGACTAGGTAAACAACAGATAGAGAATCTGCCACCCGGGAGATAGCCCTATATATACAGATCAGTGGCGATTGATTGATTG
This sequence comes from Anabrus simplex, assembly GCF_040414725.1. Classification (NCBI taxonomy): domain Eukaryota; kingdom Metazoa; phylum Arthropoda; class Insecta; order Orthoptera; family Tettigoniidae; genus Anabrus; species Anabrus simplex. The sequence continues at coordinate 467,733,799 of NC_090267.1, forward strand.
ATTGATTGATTGATTGATCGAACTGCTACAGCCTCCAGTGGGGTTCTTAGTGGAATCTCATCGTTGTAGGTACGGATCGATCTTTGTAGGGTTAAATTGGAATGAAAATGCAAGAATTGTGTACATGACAATATGTAAAAGTACCAATGGTACAGAAAGAATTATTCTTGAAATTAGCATAACTGTATACTGCAGATGTTGAACCTGTGTTTAAAGAAAACAATACAGGTTGGTTTCATATTTGATCTTTGTTGATGACTAAAATAATATCTGAAAGCATAGTTATATTTCAGATGGTACTGTTTCTGAGATTCTGAGATTTTTTTGTACAGCTTTTGATCCTAGCTGTTCCTAAAATAAAAAGGAATATAGCAATAGGAATTTGTGTATAGTTACAAAAACATATTTAGTTGTTCAAATATTTCAGGATATTCCTACAAAAAACATATGGCAAAATAATGATATTATAAAAGTTACATTTATGGCTATACCAAATACGAGTAGTATGGGCATTTCTGTAGAGAATCACATTAAATATCCAAGAAGTAAAAAACTGTGCATTTAACATCAAAAAGGTATCATACTTTATGTCGTAAAAATTCATCATCATCATCATCATCATCATCATCATCATCATCATCATCATCATCATCTGGAGCAGTTTCCAACCACAGGCTGGGTGTGCTTGGAACATAAACCTTTGCATAGTTTTCTGTCCCGTAATCTATAATCTTAATTTCCGTATTGACGAATTACACAATTAAAAATAGGGAAGAATTTCCACCAATCAATACTTGTTTTTTTATTGCTTATATTAAGCTACAGGACTGGTTTCGACCCCATATACAAGGTCATCTTCAGCTGAACCATGAATACATATTTATATGATGAAGCTTTGATTAAATTGCATTGTCAAAGGAATGTTATATGATGTGCATTTAGTCACATACAATGGGGCATGTCTTATCGTGAATTGGCATATATGTCAGTATGTACAATATTGCAACTGTATGTCTAAAATATTATGTTGAGGTCTTAAAATTAGTGTATAAAACATATCTTCACTTAAACTAACTTATATATATGTACAGGATAAAATGCAATATATAAAAAACATTTCGTGCATATGAACATTCGTATCTTGCTTGTTGGTCAATTCATCAACTCTCGTATTCAAGTCCCATTTACATTAGAAGTAAATCCAGGGATTCAATGATTTATGGACTATTCTAGTTTATTTACTTTAATGTTTTAACTGTATTTTAATTATAGCCTTTGTGCTCAGTTCTGCAGTTTTATATTTCTGGCATTTGATCTTAACTTGTCTCAGGTTTGGTATTGAAGCTGTTACGTTAGAAGGCTTTGAGAAGAAAGGCAGAGGTGGCCCTATCATGTTCTATCAGATGGGACGGTAAGTTTTCCTTTCAGCTCTTTTATTACTGATGTTCTATAAAGTAGTAAATTGAAGTACTATCACAGGGGGTTATTTTAGACACTTTATGATGGTCATTGGTCATTTGTCACTATTAAAGTGTATCTTTTGAAACTATTTTTAATTTATTTGGCTGCATACAGACTTTAGAACCCTAATGAACTGCTATGGAAGTGAATAATCCTGCACTATAGCTTTTTAAATAATATATAAATTGCATAGGAAGTTACCTTATTTGTTGGCATAAATTTGATTATAACTAGATTTTCAGTGCGCTCTGTATTTTCACCTTCTACAGGATTATTTTGGTCAGAAAGTTATCAAAAGGTGTGCACTTAATGATGAAAGATGCCCTTACTTTAGATCAGGCAGCAATACATTAACGTTCTCGATGTAATATCTTTGTCTAGATTATAATGTAGTTATATGAGGAAAAAACGATACACCAAAAAGAGGTTATGGGTAACCAAGGAAATGTTACAACTGAGGGAGCAGACAGTACCCCTGCGGGACGACTAGCACCATCTAGCAACTACGAACAGAACCAGCAAACAGTCCCATCTACCGACACCACCCAGAAAGCAAACAATGTCACTACGGTCTGAGTAGCGCCATCGACACACGACGAACAGAACAAACCCAGAGTTTCATCTACTGGCAACGGCCAGAATCAGCGAGAAGAGACACCTACCAACACCATACAGGAGGCAAACAGGAGCCAGCAAGCAGTGTCACCTACCGGCACCGAGCAGAAGACAAACAGTAGCCAGCTACCGCATAACAACCCAAGCGAAGAAACATACAAAACACTTGAAGACAAATCACAAAAAGAATGACCCAGCAAATACAATCAATAATGGAAAATATCATGCAAAATATCAAAATGATGATAAGAGAGGAGATCAGATGTACAAATTAACAGAACCAGACACCTCAGCTAGATAATTCAAAAACAAAGCTTGAAATACCATACCGCTTTGGAAGGAATGTGCATAAGTCCAACATGCGAAGAGAAACACACCCTACCCCTACGCCTATAGAAAGAAATGAAGATTACAACTTAGCGGAAGATAACTTCCCAGCGATAAAAAATGACTCACCACAAGGCCAAAAACAGGAAACATCAACAGGCGAAACAGCCGGGGAGAACAGGACAGATATAATCGGCCAAAGGAACAGAGAACCAACGTGAACGCAAGCGTCCATAACTGGAACAGGATCAGAAGACGAAAACCTACAAGCAGCAGAAAAGATGGCCTGGATCTTCAAAGGAAGACTACAACAGGAAACAACAGCAGAGGACATAAAGAAATTCCTTATCAAGAAGGAAATTATAGGAAACGTAATCTGCGAAGAATTATCAACGAAGTATAACATTAAATGCTTCAAAGTGGGAATCCCATTTAAATACCTTGAAAGAGTAAATAAATCTGACTTCTGGCCAACAAACATCACCGTCAGTCGTTTTAAGTTTTTTCGGAGGTACACAGGGATGCAATTTGAATAAAACATACTGTGGACTTTGGAGTAATACAAAATACAGAGGAAATGAGAATAAAGGAAACATACAAATAATGTTATGGAACATTAAAGGCTTAAAAAACGCATTAAGCATGTCGCCAACGGACTGCCTAAAAGGATATGACATAATAATATTAACAGAAACATACCTCAGAAACCATTGGCAACATGCAGAATATTATTGCATACATCTACAAGCGAAACAAGGAGATAGAGGAAGACCCACAGGAGGAATATCCGTTCTCTTTAAGCCTTGGCTAACCCCAATAAAAATTATAACGCTACTGGATCACTATCTACTAATAGAAACAAAACGCATCACAATTATAGCCACTTACTTTCAACCACATATAGTGGCCTTGGAAATAATAGATGAATTAGGACAACTAATAACTCAGAGCAAACAAGACGACCCCCTAATCGTAGCAGGAGACTTAAACTCTGTAGGTTGGATGTACACAATTACAAAACAAAACTAGTAGTGAAAAAATTACAGGAAGATGGCTTTCTCCTATTAAATAACAGAAACATTCCAACATACATATCTCACGATGGAACAAGCGTGATAGATGCTGAACTCATAAAAGGAGAAATAACCCCTATCTGGTCAGCAAATCACACACCAATAAGAAAGCATATCCCCATGAAAATAAAAATTCATGGAGATTGGCAATCACCAAACAAACAAGCAAAATGCCTGTTATCAAGAAAAATTGACGTCGAAAAAAATAGAAGGACAAGTCGACCAGATAAGAAAAATAGAAGCACTCACTGAAGAATCAAGACTAGAAGAAGCGGCACAAACACTAGAGAAATTGCTAATACAAGCCGCAACCCCAAGAAAGGACCGAAAGGCGATACAATGGTTCGACCAGGAATGCTACCTGCTAAGAAAAGAAGTACTGAAGGCCCCGCATGAATTAAAAACGAACAAGAAAAACCTTACACTCTATCAGATATACAACAGAAAAAGAAGTCTCTATAAAATGCTCACGCGGGAAAAGAAAAGGATATACCGGGAGGAAGAAGGTAAAAGAATAGTAGAAGAGGCAAAGAAAGACTCATATCTCGCTCTACGTCCCAGGAAGCAAACACAGGCACACTATATAAACATGGAAGAATGGATGGCACACTTTAGCAATATACTCAACAAAGAAGGAATAACAATCATCCCAGAAAATTATCAAAGTACCAATACACTAGCGCCAGCAGAATGGACTCTGCTGACAACAAATGAAGTCCAAAACATCATCTCAGGCACAAAGAAAAACAAAGCTGCAGGACCAGACAACATATACAGTGAGTACATAAAAGACACTGCTCATCTCCAACTGCCTACATGGACAAACTTGTACAATAAATGCACTGAGACGGCCTCAGTACCGGAGAGATGGAGACATTCAACTATTAAAGTACTCTATAAAGGAAATGGTGACCCATATGACACAAACACATACAGAGACATCGCTCTGGAGAGCATACCGTTCAAGATATTCACAAAAACAATCGTGGCAAGAGTCAGAGAAGAAATAGATGAGTATCTACCAGAAAATCAGTTCGGATTCAGGAAAGGAAGATCAGCTATTAACGCAATACAATTACTACTCAATAACATATGGGAAGTCCTTGAAAAAAAGAGAAAAGTTTTACGTAGTGTTTATAGACTTCACAAAAGCATTCGACCTCATGAATCGGGAACTTGTGACCCAGAAGCTGGAAGAAGCCCTCAACAGAAACAATGTATGGACTAAACATGGAAGAATGGATGACACACTTTAGCAATATACTCAACAAAGAAGGAATAACAAACATCCCAGAAAAACGATACTACAATGGAACAAAATAAGAATCTTTGACAATAATCACTCTCAGAACCGATACTTCAAAGAAACGGGGTATTACAGGGTGACCCAATTAGCCCGTTACTTTTCATCCTGGCAGCAGAAAACATGAGAATAATCCATAAGGAAGATGTAGTATCGTACGCCTACACCAATGATATAGTGATCGGATCAAGAGACATCACGAAACTACAAAACACGATAAAAGATATGGAGGAATGATGCTATAAACATAAGTTTGAAATTAATACATCAAAAACAAAAATAATGGTATTTAGGCAAGGAGGAAAGATCCCAGCAATGGCAGAAATCTTCATAAAGAGGCAGGAAGTAGCCATAGTAAATAACTTCAAGTACTTACTCTGAAAACAAGTGCCAAATGCTTTACAAAGCATGTAACAGAGAAAGCAACAGAGGCAGTATGGGCGATGCACAAAATTAACATCAGAACAGTCAGCCTAGAGATGGCGATGGCACTATTTAGATCAAAAATCATGCCTATACTAACATATGGGATAGAAATCATATGACCATACCTCACAGAAAAGAACCTATTCTCTGTAGAAAGAGTAAAAGCTCTATACATAAAAAGAGCAATCGGAGTATACAAGACAACAAGATCAAGACTCGTCTACCTCCTAGCACAAGAATCCTTCCTCATTGAAGACTTCAGAACACACCTGACCCTACCCAACACCAGAACATCAGAAAATCTCCTAGCAACACTCAACAAAAAAAGAGAAGACATTCCTTCAGAATTTTTTGGAACTGGGGCCATGATAGACCAGACATGGACAACATCCAACTTTGAGATGAGACACATGTTCACAAGACTGGCAGTACATGGCTTCCACCATCTAATTTGTACCAACACCTCATGCCATGAACCGACAGAGACATGTAAGTGCAAACTATGTGGATACATGCGTGAACGTTACCGTGTAAAACTCTGCATGAAAAGAACAAAAACAATTAAGGAATATGCAGTCCAAGGCGCAAGCGCGCGAGTACATTGTATATAAATGTATTATTTTTCTCTCTTTCTGTATGGCTATTTGGCTGCAATAAATATATTATTATTATATGAGGCACACTTACTGAACATTTTTTACAAAACAAACATTGATGCTGGTAATAATTTAGTAGTGTGGTCTTTGTTTATATATCCTCTTCCTCCAGTATTCTGAAACATTGTCAATTTAAATACTTCATTTACATGCCTGTACAATCTTGATAACCATTTCATGTCTTCTTATATTCACTGCTACAACAATGCTCTCTGGTAGGTTCTCTTTTCTTCCATTTGTAATTGTATTTCACAACAACAAATTTCCAGTTCAAGAACAGGATCCTTTGTAGGACTGTTAGCATTGTCTGGCAACACCTTTTGTCCATGATCACAGAATCTAAAGTTATTTTATGTTGTGTAAATATGAGTAGGGAGTCCCTCGTGTATTGCATGTGTTGACGTGATTTGTATATATTATGTTCATAATTCACATGGATCTCATGATATGCATCAGCTACCTACCCTTATGTCCCATACCTACAGTTCACTTTTTAATCTTCACCTTATCATTATATACACCTCATCTGTACTCGTGTACTCATTCCCAAACAATTGAAGTATAGAGGAGATATTTGATGCGCACCGTAGAGTGCAAAGATTGAGATTGGGTAATCAGGACGATTAAAGAAATCAAAACACGAAGAATACAGTATAACCTCGATTTTGCGTGACCTTGGTTTAGCGTAGACCCATAATTGACGGAAAAAATTCGAATCTCAAAAATTATTTCATAAGAACAATGTGATTTTATATTTGATTTAACATTATTCACATTAAATCAGAACCTGCGTTTAGCGTAAGAAAATTTTAAAATTCTCAAGTATGGTTATGGGACATTAAGAACATATGAAAAAGACGTTCATAAGCTTGGTAAGGATAATTCACGGCAGAAGAGGAATTTAGAGTTTGGGCGCTGGCTCTAAAGTGAGATGTCAGGTTCACATACACATCCGACTGTGGCCGCTGTAATACAGTAGAAGATAACCCCGCTGTGATGACATTACTGTTATGCTCTTCAAAAATTCCTACCCCTCCCCTGTGGGTGGGGGACGCAGACGAAGAATTCACCTATGGTATCCCTGCCTGTCGTAATAGGCGACTAAAAGGAGCGACCAAGGGATGATCCAATTAGAACCATGAGACTACTTGTAATTAGTACCATCACGCAGGGAACACCACGGGTTGCATTTACTTGCACGTACTACCACTATGTTAGGTACACAATAGGTTTGCGATTAGTAGCGACAGCGTGTGAATCAGGAGGTGGTTCCTACAATACCTGTGATTCGTACCCCTAAATGAGGGACACCATGGTTCTGCCTTACCTTTGCTTGGTTCCCACTATGTGAGGAATTCCACGGGATAGTATGATTCCCTGTGGTTAGTCCACTTACGTGAGGAACGCCATAGGTTTGCGTTGCCTGTAAATATTCTGAAATGAGATGTTCCATTTGTTTGCATACAATGGACATAAGGTTAATAGGTCTGTAGTTGTCCATTGGCAGCCTGTTACCCCCTTTAAAAATCGGGACTACAGTTGCTTTCTTCCAGTCATCTGGAATATGCATATTGTTGAGAGATACAGTAAATAATTGCTAAATTTTAATACGAGGTACTGAAATAAAACAGGAATGTGATACTTTTCCTTTTCGAGATAATAGCGGTGTGCATCATTGATTTCAGAGGTTAGGTTATATATTCTCACATCTGGCTATATTACAGAAAGGCTGTTCCCAGGTAAATTTATAGTAAAAATGTTATCATTACTCTACAGGAGACTTGAAATATGTTTTCATAATACATGCACGGTAAATCTCAGTTAGGTGACGCTGTTTGAAGTAAGAAAACGGAAACGTTTGCCACAGAAGCCTCTGGAGTGATGCTATTACAGTTTATAAGAATGAAACTGAACATGCATGTTCAGACTATTGGAATTATAAGATAGTGCACTAACCCATAAGCCACTGTATGGAAAACATCTGCAAAAAATTTTGAACAAACTGATTGCAGTTTCATACTGATTTTAATGTGTTTTTGTGTGAGTGTGGTATCTTGGTATCTTTTCTCACTTTTATGGAAAATAATTTAAAACCTTATAAGAACAACCTAAAACCGAAACAGTTTTGCATTCAGTGACAAAATCTATTGTCAAAAGTAAGGGTTAACTGTGGACTCACCATTATCAGGAGTAATAGCAAATATATTCCTAAATAACATTGAAACAATTTCTTAACCAACTGAGTTTTAAGAGGTGTTGAACCAAGAGGCTACAGAGCTGGTTACAGATAGGTGATTATGAAAGTACTTAGTTAATTCAGAGAGGCTTGCAGACTGAATGTTACAAGGCGTAACATTGTATAATGAAGATGTATGAAATAATGATCCAACATTTAGGAACCACATTTCCCTGTGTATATGCTAAGGATCGTCATCCATAGCCTTCAGCTGTTATTCAGTTGGAATTTGGAAATAGCATAGGTATTATTAATCTGACAATAGTGCAAAGGGGCAAATTTGTTAGGCTGTACCCAAGCCTTTGTTTTAAGAACAGTCTGAGCCAAAGCTAGTTATGGTGCAATACAGGTTTCTTGCTTAGATAACAGGGGCAGTTTAACATAAGAGTAATCTTTGGCAAAAACAGTTCACAGTATAGTTTGTAGGGTAGATATCTCCTTGCTTTATTGCTGTCATTGTGTAAATAAATAATGTGTGATCGTGCAATTTATGTCAAAAAAGAAAGAAGGTGTGCTTTCTTCTGAAACCTCAAGTAAACCCCCACTTAACGTAAAAAAAAAAAAAAAAAAATCAGTTGTCTGTAAAAATGTTAAATAGGGGTTTTACTGTAATATGGTGCTGAGCAATGACAACATTGCAATAATGCTTTCCACTGAAGATAACATGCCCCTTTATCTACTATTACATAGTTTCTCTTTTTTAGAGTTCTGGAAGGCCTATTTCGAAGTTTGAATAATCTACTGGAACGATTCCATCAGTCTTACTTCTTCTATCTTTTGCCAGCTACTGACCGTTACATTTCAATAGGTAAGTAGGTATACAAGTTATTTAATGTGTCTGCTGCATAGACTTTCCTCCCATGATGATTATATCAGATCAAAACATAACTTCAGCATATTTTCATTTTTCAATGTGAAATATCTCAACCTGTTGTTTTGGCATGTTGTTTAGTTTTGAATACACTCATAAGCATAAGAAATTCAACATGTAATAAATGTTGAAGAAATGGTGTGTAATTATTCATTTAATAAAGTTTAGCACTTTATCCTATATTTTTAGATGGGGGAGTTGGTTGGTTTTGTTTTGTGAGCAAACAATGAAGTATGGATTGTTTGTTCCACTAGCCTTTTTTTCTTTTAATGCAACCTGGAAAACACATCACTGGATGTGAGGCGGTAATGTTTTCCTGCTCTTCAAGCATGTGTTGTCATCGTCATCATTTTCCAACTCCCAATTTCCTGGGGGTGGTGTACAAGCACTCATCATCTCTTCTTATCTACTTACATATTCTGTTCCATGACATGCTCCCATCTGAGACCTCTCTCCTCAACATCTCATTTCACCATGTCTATCCAGCATTTCCTTGGCCTTCATCTAGGTCTTTTTTACTTGGGTAGTAAGGTCAAAGTATTTTCTGGCAGGTCTCTCGCTTAATTCTCATAATGTGCCCATGCCATTGAAGTCTGTGCGTCTTTATTACACTGGTAGTAGGGATCTCATTGCCAGCTACCCTCCTTTCGTTCTTTCGAGTAGTTCCATTCTAATGAATCTCATTTCTGCTTCTTGAGTTCTGCTGTAGTCATTGTTTAATAGAGTATATGTCTCTAAACCATATGTGAGAATCAGTATGTGTTGTAGTGTTGTATTTTACCCCTTTCAGACATGTATTTTTTCGAAGATATTTATCATTATCGTAATCAGGTTTCTGGAGTAAACATGCCATTAAAGCCTGAAGATACTGCAAACACTGTTGCTTTAATGAAAGATGGTCGCAGCATGCATTACGTTGTAGAAGTGTTGAGAACTAACCTTCTGTGATTTCCAGAATCATAAGGAGGTACAGGGGAAACTGGAGCCTATTGAGGGAGATCAGGATGAGGCCTGAGAAGAACAACATCAGCAAGAGAAGACTGCTTCTGACAGCTTCAAGTTCTCTGCAACCGTCACACCACCTCTGTTGAAACTCTAAATTGACTCCACAGTGTTCAAGAAATCCATGTTAGTGAGAGAACTGTCCGAATAATACTGGAAGAAGCCAATCTTCAATCTAGAAGAACTGCTGAAGGTCTAGAACTCACCAAACAGCATCATGCAACTCAACTGCGTTTCACGAGTTACTATCATGGCTGGACGGTACAAGAATGGGAGCAAGTACTGTTCACTGAAGAGCCAGGGTGAGTGGCTCAGACGGTTGAGGCGTTGGCCTTCTAACCCCAACGTGGCTGGTGCGATCCTGTCTCAGTCCGGTGGTATTTGAAGGTGCTCAGATACGTCAGCCTCGTGTTGGTAGATTTACTGGCATGTAAAAGAACTCCTGCGGGACCTAATTCTGGCACCTTGGAAGCTCTGAAAACCGTAAAAGTAGTTAGTGGGACGTAAACGAAATAACCTCCTTCTTCTTATTCATTGTTGAGTTGTGATTTGGCCTGCGATTACTTGACGTTAGAGAAGGGGTCTAGAAAAGGCCTGGGGACACCTTTCTAGGGTGGTTCTCTGATGGTATGGGCAGGAATCAATATGACTGCAGGGACCGGATTTAGTCTTCGTGGATCATGGGAGCTGGTATATGGAGGAATCCATCTGGAGCATGTTGTGCCTTTCTCGTTTCATTTATTGGTGATTGCTTCACACTAATGCAGGACACTGAACGCCTACATTTTGCGAGATGTAACAGTTGTTGGATGAAGCAGAGATTCATGTTATGATTTAACGTGCTTGAAGCCCCGATTTGAATCCTATTGAGCACATCTATGGGACTAGCTGGGGAGTCCACTATCCAGACACCATATAGGACCTAGGAGCCCCTCCTAGAAGAATGGGAGATGATTCCCCAAGAGGATATTGCAACGTTCATCAGGAGCATGCCTGAAAGGTTGAATGCCATGATTGGTGCAAGATAAGGTAATACATGCTTCTGAGGATGAGAAAATAAGTCAGTGAAGTGAAGTTTGAAGTGTAGAAAACTAAAACAAAGATTAATTAACTTCATGAGCTTCCTCAAAATTTGCTTGAATTGTAATACCATTTGTTGAGTTTCATTGTTGGACACCTAAAGGCGTGTCTGTAACGCAATATTTTAATATAGATATTGATTCCCATAGGGAACCTGAAATATTCTTCCCGAGTGAGTAAATTTATAATACCATTATAAATGGTCCGTTATTGGACGTTAAAAATTTTCGAGCTAACTCATTCCTGGTTGCCAGCATTTTGCCCCAGTGTGCTAAGTTGGGCTCAACAGTTGGCAAATAGCATACCCACCAAGACGCATGACTAGTGCATACTGCGGAGACCACTGCATAGGCTACTTGGAGCCACCGGCAGTGCCAATGCACTATGAGAGACTTTTGCCCGGTTTCACCAACTTTCGTCAAAATGTATTGATGAATATCAAGATCAAGGCTTGATGATTTGTTAAAATGAGAAGCATTTCACCAACGCAGATTGGCTATATTTGAGGTTTTGTCAAATATAACGATTCATCAGAATAATATTTAGGTTTCCATGACAAATTAATGTATGTTGGCCTTTCTGATTTGCTCTTAAAACAAAAGAGGGTTAGAAAGCAATAGAATTCAGTTCCCATGAGTTATGTAATGTTTCTCTGTTGAATTAACTTGTCTCTAAAAGTTAGTTATATAATATTGTTTTGATTAAATACTAAGAAGAAACGGACAACAAAGAAACATTTAAAAAAGGGGTAGAGAATTTCTCCAACGAAGAAAAGGCATTAATGGTAAGGTTAGTTGCTGAAAAGAAAGATGTAATAGAAAATAAGTGAACTGATGGTGTGAGTGTAAAAGAGAAGGGAAGAACTTGGGAACAATTAACAGACATGTTAAATGCTAGAGATTTTGTTTTAAAAAAAATCTACAAAGCAGCTGAAGTCATTTTATGACAATTTTAAGCGCAGGTCGAAACAGCAGAAGGTCCAGGATAAGATCAACATGCATAAAACGGAAGGTGGAGCAGCTGAAACCTCATCATTAGATGAAACCTCTTCCCAGTTATTATCTATTATCTGTGAGCAAGTGGAGCCCATTCCTGATGAGTTTGACTGCGGCGCTTTCTGTATAGATCAAATAGATAACACCAGTCATGAACAATGCGGTGGAGATGAAACAAGAATGACTTATAACCTCTCTGCTATGTTGGAGATCGCACCTCGTGAAGAATCAGTGACATCAGCTGTTTCTCTGATTGCTGTTTCTACCGAGTAAGTACTGATATCCTAGCCGAAACCAGTGTCAACTACTTCAAGGAATCTGTCGAGTACAAGGAATAGGCCCAATTTAAATAAAGTGAAAATGACCGAAGTTGCCAAAGCCCGTGAGAAACTTTCCAAATTGTCTGAAGAAAGACGAAAGCTATGCAACCTAGAGTTGAAGAACTTAAAAGAAAAACGTGATTCAGAAATGTGGCTTCTTGAAATGCAGAGATAAACTGAACACATGAAACAAGAAAATGAAAAGCTTAAGAGATTTGTATTGCAAGCAAAACTCGCCAAGTATTTGAACAAGTAATTATTTATTAATAATGTAGTATCGGTAGTATGTACTATTTTCTTATTTTTCTCTCGTCCCATACAAGGGATCATTCTAAGTGCTAGAGAACAACACTTTCTGCATCTTTGCATTATGTGACAAAATACATATCAGTAAAAGTGAACTAGCAAAAATAACTTTTTTTGTTTTTTTTGTTATTTGCTTTACGTCGCACCGACGCAGATAGGTCTAATGGCGACGATGAGGCAGGAAGGGGCTAGGAGTGGGAAGGAAGTGGCCATGGCCTTAATTAAGGTACAGTGTGAAAATGGGAAACCACGGAAAACCATATTCAGGGCTGCCAACAGTGGGGTTCGAACCCACGATCTCCCGAATACTGGATACTGGCCGCACTTAAGCGACTGCAGCTATCGAGCTCGGTAAAAATTACATTGATGTAGTCACAATTTAAACTGCCAGTAAATTGAAAGCAGATGAGTTAAAATGAAATAAAAATAAGTTCATATCATTGTGTAAGAACGAACATTTCATTAAAATGCTTACGAATTTGTTTATTAACTGGACTACTTTCTTAGAGGAAATGAGTTTCGACAATCCTTTCACAAACAACACCAGGCGCGCCGTCACGAGGAACATCTACGACGGGGACAGGTAGCGCATCAAGTATAAGATCATTTCTGTCATGAGCTCTTTTCTCTTGCAAATACTCACGAAGCTCTTGATCCTCGGGAGGATCCTCCTCTCTAGTTTGTATTGCAGTTGTGAAGAATAGCAGTGGCTACTATGATGGTTAATGCAGTTCTTACTTTTGTTCTTAATTCTGAACATAGAACTGGAAACCTCACTTTCTACACCCCATACTGTCCCTTCACAGTGTTTCTTGTCTCCACATGAGGTTTGTTGTAGTTTTCTTGACCTTCAGTCCTTGGATTCCAAAAGGGAGTTAGAAGATAGGGGGCTAAACGGTAACCATTATCACCCAATAAATGTCTTTCTGGTATTCTTCCTGTTTGAACATCATTCTGATTTCTGAGTTATCAAAAATGAAGCTATCGTACCGAGCCGGGCCATCGTGCTACTACATTTCTAATCAGTAGATTCACGTCTGAAATTGTCTGAACGTTAATGGAAAAATATTGTTTTCTGTTGCGAAATATTTGCATTATGACCAGCAGGAGACTGTATTGGTACACGAGTACAGTCAATTGCCCCTATTACACCCGGAAAATTACATATACCATAAAATTCCTGAATAACAGCACGTACTTCATCTGCGCTAGGAAAACAAACATAATGATGTCTTAAATAGGCGATTGCCTCAGACACATTCTTGATATATCTACTTATTGTAGCTTTTGAAACTCCATTTGTATCTTTAATTACTGTTTGAAAAGAGTCAGTAGCATAAAAACGCAGTATCAGAAGCAATTGCTGGATAGGAGTGAGTGGTCTATTCCTATTAGTGGGATATTCAAGCCTTGCTTCAATTTGTTCTAATAATTTCATTGTAACTTGTTTAGAAAGTCTGTACCTCATAATAAATTTTGAATCATTCATCATGTGGAAATGATCATTTCGTTACATAATTGCTCGTTCAGGTCCAAGATTCTCCAACAGTTATATACGAGGGCAATTTTTTTTCAAGGTCCGATTGGTCACGAAATGAAACAGCAGTACAAATTTGACACTTTTCTATTAGTAACACTTACTGATACGTCACAGCTATTTTTCAACATAGTCGCCTCGCAGATTGAGACATTTGTCGTAGCGTGGTACCAACTTGTCAATGCCCTCTTGATAGAACGTCGCCGCCTGCGCCTGTAACCATCTTTGTACGCTGGTCTGCAGCGCCTCGTCGGTGTCAAAACGCTGTCCTCCTACCCAGCATTTCATGTGAGCAAAGAGGTGAAAATCTGATGGAGCCAGGTCCGGACTGTTTGCTGGGTGATCGAAAACGTCCCACTGGAAACGCTGCAGGAGGTTCGTGGTGGCAGCTGCAGTGTGCGGCCGAGCATTGTCATGGAGGAGGACAATGCCTGATGACAACATCCCTCTCCGCTTATTCTGAATTGCCTGTCGTAGACGTTGAATAGTCGCACAGTATGCGGCTGCAGTGATGGTGGAACCACGTTCCATGAATTCCACCAACAGAACTCCTTTCCGGTCCCAGAACACAATAGCCATACACTTTCTGTTGGAGAATGTTCGCTTGAATTTCTTTGGCTTACTCGGGGAGTGCGAATGCATCCACTGTTTGGATTGCTCTTTTGTTTCTTCCGTTTCAAAATGAACCCATGTCTCATCCCCTGTGACAATTTTGTTCAAAAAATCTGGTCCTTCATCATGGTAGCGCTGGAGAAACGCTAAAGCGGCGCCCATTCGGTGTGTTTTGTGACGGTCAGACAGCATCTTCGGAACCCATCTCGCACAAAGTTTGCGGTACTGAAGTTTCTCACTCACAATTGTGTAGAGAGCTGACCTGGAAATTTCAGGAAACGAAGCACTCAACACAGAAATTGTGAACCGGCGATTTTCTCGAATTGCCTGATCCACACGCTGAACAAGATCATCGGTTGACACACGCTTCCTTCCCTGGCTGCCTGCATCATGGACGTCTGTACGCCCTGCTGTAAAGTTCCTGCACCATTGTCACACTTTGCTGTCGCTCATGCACGTTTCACCATACACACGACTTATTCGGCGATGAATTTCGGCTGCATTGCACCCCTCAGCCTGAAGAAATCGAATTACACCGTGCACTTCACAGTTGGCGGGCGAAGCGATCGTTGTAGCCATGTTTACGAGCACGCTGCACGTTCACTACTGACGGGTCTGAGGTGAGGCGCATAACGGTCATTTCAGAGACATTGCGCAACACATCTGCGCAGCGGTTCATCATATATTCATGAGCGTTTGACTGTCGCGACCGATCGGACCTTGAAAAAAAAAAAAAATAGCCCTCGTCTATATATAATCTCAGCATCAAAATTCTCTCCCATTTTGCACTATGAGCTTTAACATATAAATGAGCACAATAATAATTAAGAAAACAGTTTTTTTTCTCCTTAGTGTTTTCATGTTCTCAAATAAAATTGAGAGAAAAAAATAGAACAATAAATAATTAGGGAGTAGACACAGTTTCACAGTATTAATGTCCACAATAAAACTATCGTATTGCTCCACTTTACAAGGCACTATTTAATAGCACTCCAAATTACGACTATTCTCACTTCACATGTATAGCAAACTCGTTATCACGAAGCCATTGCACTGCACTTCAATTCATCGTACACTAGCACTGCTGGTATTGCCGATGCGCAATACTGAAGTAATAATCATCCTCCGTTGGAGCTATAGATATAAAGTTTGCTGTTGAGATATGCAGCAAACCTTTTCTTGACTTCACTTGTGGAGTTCTAGCTCACCTCGACTTAACAACAGTAATGTTGCTAGTTATTTATTTCGCCTGATCACACTTCCTTGAATTTATATCAAGTCTGTGACCATTTGCCAGTTTGACAGGAGTAGATATGTCTAAATTGCAATGAACATAATCGTATGTTTACAGCATGGTAGCCATTTTAATTAACTTGAGGATCGTCAAGTGAGTTGACAAACGAAAAATCAATCTTCAAAGTTGAGGAACAATATGATGATCATCATTGAAAATGGATGTTGGAGAAACGTAAAAAGTGGATTTGACGGACCATCAAATATTTGACGATAGTCATCTCCCTTGACGTCCGGCTCCATGGCTAAATGGTTAGCATGCTGGCCTTTGGTCACAGGGGTCTCGGGTTCGATTCCCGGCAGGATCGGGAATTTTAACCATAGTTGGTTAATTCTCCTGGCACGGGGACTGGGTGTATGTGTCATCTTCATCATCATTTCATCCACATCATAACACGCAGGTCGCCTACGGGCGTCAGATCAAAAGACCTGCATATCGCGAGCTGAAGTCCTCGGTCACATCCCAGCACTAAAAGCCATACGCCATTTCATTTCATCTCCCTTGGTGAAGTTTGGTGAAACCGGGCGTTTGTCTCATTACCAAAAATTGATGCCTGCCTGGCCATAAGCCTGTTCAACGATTTCCAAGTAGACCAATGTTCCTCATGTACCGGAGGGAAATGTTCAATTGGTAGCATCCAACCAGCAAGTTGAGGATTTCTAGTTCTCCATAATCTCAACCTTGTGGATTGAGCAGATTCGTTTAGATCTTCGGTTGTATTCAGGGAACTCCTCCTAGACCTCAACCGTCAGTGGGCAGGTTCATATCCATACAATGGGTGTGCACGAGGCAAGTGCTTAGTTCTCTCATTCATGGATGCAACTTCTATTCTAATATCTGGTGGGGCGATTCCAGCCAAACAGTAATTATATTTCGTGGCGTTGGTCTCAAACAGCCAGTGATAAGTCGATATGTTTCATTTAGAGAAATGTCAAATGTCATCTAGAAATAACATCAATAATGATGGTATAATGTGCATACACTAATAGCAGGTTGCTATCTCAGTCCAATGGTATTTGAAGGTGCTCAAATATGTTGGGTTCCTTTTGGCAGATGCATGTTAAAGAATTTCTTCGGGACAAAATTCCGGCACCTCGGCATCTCCAAAAACTGTAAAAAAAAAAAAAAAAAAAAGTTAGTGGGACATAAAATCATTAACATTATTATAATACAATCGTTATCATCATCATCATCATCTTGAACCATTTTCAGTTTCTCGGGTGCTGTGAATGAACATTATCTATTTACTTCTGTCCATGTAAATGTCTTCTATAATCTGCTGTTCATCCAGCTAGATCATTTCTAATCTGATCGATCCATCTCTTCCTTGGCCGACCATTTGATTTTTTGCCTTAGAGTTTCTTCTTAAACCACATTAGCTGTTCTTTGTGTGTCCATTCTTTTGAGATGACCAAACCATTTCAGCTTGGCTTTGACACAAATCTCACTAAGATTTTTTTTCACTTGGACAAGATGGCATATCTTGCCGATTCTTATTTTGTCCCTCCTTGTTTCCTGAATCATAGTTCATTTCCATTGCTTGTAGTTTGTTGATATTCCTGTTGGTTTGGATGCAGGTTTCTAGACTGTATGTTATAACTGGTACAAAGGAGCTCCTGTAGAGTATTAATTTTAATTTTAGGAACTTGCTTATCCCAAAAAAGTTTTCTCACAAGATTTTAAAACTGTGCTCCATTCTGTACTCTACTAGTGATTTCTGCCCATAGCTATTTGTTGTTACTACTCTGCCAAGATAGTGGAACTGATATACTTTGATCCATCTAGAGTGATGTTAGTAGGGATGTTCTGTCGACTAACAGGCAACACTGTCGTTTGGACTTGCTTATCTTGAGGCCAAATTGTCTGAATCTAGCATTCCATAGCATACAAACAATAGCTGATTAAAAGTTCATTTGAAATTAAATCTTTTGGCTTGCCCTCTTCGTGATTTACACCAACTTGCTAAAATTATTGAAAGCTACTATCAAGATGTGGACCATCTTGTGTCCATTGTATTGTGCCTCCACTTTTGTAAGTGAGGTTACGTTAGTGATGAGACACATCTTTTAAATACTGATGCAGGCTTTCACGGCTGAAGTCAGTCAACAAGCTTTGGTTGCTTTTAAGGATAATAGGTTATGTAGACATTTTGAAAGTCTTGATGTTTCTGCTACGCTGTGGTAGCCCTTGTCATGACAAAATGACAACAGGCTGGCGTGCATTTGTAGTTTTGCAGTGAGTAATGGTCTCCAACTCTGCTAATCTCTAGACCCTCTTCTTTCCTGTTGAAACTGTTGTTGTGCCTCAATATCTCCACAGCTTCCCAGTAGTGACGTAAATGATACTGATGGGTGGTAGCCAGAACCTTGATTTTCTCAAATTTCACCTTATGATCTTGGAAAGAGAGAGTATGTTCTCCACCACATATTTTTCAAGTTGGGCGAGACAATAATGTCGTTAATATTCCTTCAGTCTGGTGTTACGCTGCGTTTGGTGGTACCAATATAAACCTTCCTGTACTAACAGGGAATATGGTACATGCCTGCACTGAAGAGAGGCTCCAGGGGTCCTTAGTTGGCTGTAACTACCGGGATATTTTCTTCATAATTGTAAAGGAAGTTTTGATGTTATGACACTTAAAAACCTTACTAATTCTGCCTGTAATCACTGGGATCTAATGAAGAAATGCCTTTCTCTTGCATGGTTCTTCTTCTTGTTTCTCCTTAGATCGTCAAGTAGACTCAACCGGGCCGATGACCTCGATGTTAGGCCCCTTTAAACAACAAGCATCATCATCATCAGACTCAACCACCCTCTTGATCTCAGTTTTGCTGTTTCCATTAGCTTATAAAGCTGCAAAGAGATGCTCCACTTTGCTTTGGTACAGATCTGGCTGACACAGTCGCTTGGCTTGCACAGACTGCATCCTCATCATCGCCCGTTCCTATTTAGTGTGATTGTTGGAGTCCTTATTGAGATAGCAGTCAGTATTTGTAGGCTTCTTGTACATCATATGGGCTAGATGGTGGCCTTCCCTCTTCACAAGCATGTCCAGAAATTATCATTCCACTTTTCACTGTGTAGCTGAAATGTCAGCACTTTCAAAATGTCTTCTTCATAAGCTGTTTCTGCATTGGAGATTGGTGTATATCATTGGAATATTTTCTTTCGACGCTGCTATTCGAAACAGAGATGCAGGGTCAAGTTCAAACCATTCCCACAAATTCTTGAGCCAGTAGCTCTTCCTCCTGCCTGGTCTGCGCTGTCCTTCGAACTTGCCTACTGTGATTAGCTGCTGAAGGCGGTACTTGAATGTTGTTTCAAGTCACATGGCCGAAATATTGGAATTTCTGTTGCCCGATATTGTAGAGCACCTCCATCTCCTTGCCCATCTGATGCAGCACTTCTGTGTTTCTCACCCTGTCAGGTTTCGGCATACGAAGCATGCGACAATATAGCCATATTTCATATGCATCCAACTTCTTCTCCAAGGTTTTGTTTAATGTCCACCCCTTGTGTCCATACTTTAGTTCAAGGAGTATGTAATATGTGAGGGTGCATAGTCTCGTTCTCAGACTGAGATCTCGGTGACATAGCAGATTCTTAACTTAAATAAAGACATGTGTGGCTTGCTCATTGTAATTTCCTGGCTGCAATCCCCTTTGTCATTCAGGCAGCACCCATAAAGATATTTATATGAACAAACCCTTCAATGACTTCATCAGCAACTGATAATGTGGTATCGATCATGTCCTTGCTGACAACCATGAATTGAACGTTTATCCTTAAAGCATGTCTACATGGCCTAATATCCTGAAGGAAAAAAAACAACCTTTGTCAATATATTTTTGTGGATAAATGTTGCTGCTGTTGTTTCTTTGGTAGATATGGAGAAGTATCTCATCATCAGAGAAATGTCATTCCACTAGAATTTGGTCATGTTTCTGAATCTTTGCTGATTGTTGTCAAGTTCTGGGCAGTAGAGTAGATGTTCCTCATCTATTATGGCAGGAATGACAAGGATCGATTTGCAACCTTGAAACCATGACGTGAAACTACTGTCACATAGCGCATGGATAGGGAGTCTGTTTCACCATGTGTACTGATGTCAACAATATACTCTGCTTCACTGCCTGATTATACTTGTCAACTTGTATCAGGGTATAGTCAAGCTTTGGCTGTATAGTGTCATAATAAGATGTGAAAAAGATCTGGGCAATATTTAATGGAGAGGGAGTGAGTGTGTGTGTCTACGTGATGGTCACTTCACGTCAGGTGGTGAATCAACCTGGTTATCCCTGCATTAAGCAATCTGGAACATGGCGCAGTGGGCGTTCATTTGACTGACAACTGCCAGTTCTTAAATGCTTATCAAGGCTGTTGTGGCCTATCCTGACCCTTAACCCCTTAACTGGGGAATAGTTTCATAACATCAAGCAGCCAGTGGGTAATTATTCAGCACAACGCGCACTTTTGGAATGGGTACAGTAGCGTGCGGCAGATGTAAATACAAAAAACAAAAACAAACCCCATGGCACTACAGCCCTTGAAGGGCCTTGGCCTACCAAGCGACTGCTGCTCAGCCCGAAGTCCTGCAGATTACGAGGTGTCGTGTGGTCAGCATGAAGAATCCTCTCGGGCGTTATTCTTGGCTTTCGAGACCGGGGCCGCTATCTCACCGTCAGATAGCTCCTCAGTTCTAATTACGTAGGCTGAGTGGATCTCGAACCAGCCCTTGGGTCCAGGAAAAAATCCCTGACCTGGCCGGGAACCGAACCCGAGGCTGCCGGGTAAGAGGCCGGCACCCCTACACCACGGGCCGGCGTAGATGTAAATACTCAACAGAAAAATATATTTTACTTGATTTACTTAAATTACGAGTGATATAGTAGAAATTCAATAGCATTATGTTATTACCGTTTTTCTTGTAAACCCGTAAATATATATAATATATACACAGAGTGTTCATACAAAAGTGAATTTAAAAAGTGTTCCTTTCATTCTTATGATGACATTTTTCAAGTTTTCAGATATGCATCAATAGGTTCTACATACTTTCTGGTTCATATGTCATTCTGAAATTGCTCACAGAGTGGTAAATACGGAAGCAAGGGCAGGCAAGCACAAAGTGCCACGTATCATTCCTCACAGTAGTAGACAGTTTTCAGTCGTCTTTGGTTTGACTGGCACACAACACAACGTTTTCTTGAGTGATTCCTACATCCGGTCGGCGGATTCTCAGATAATTCTACGTCTTACCTAAGCAAGCCATTATCACGTCACACGGAACAGTTTACCATCATATATAGACCGATTTACAAAAAGTTATCAGAACATGGACAGTGGAATTTGTAGAACAACTGTATTGTAGTAACAACAACAACGATGGCAACAACTTGCAAATTCAGTTATTTCAATGTACATATACACAAATAAATTATTTACGAAGAATTTGGCACGGACCGTGCGAGGCAACACGAAACAGCTGTTGGACTGCCGCCTAGGCGTGAACTACCCGACTGGCGTGAGACCGAATAGAAATCAATAGGACAGCAATAATCACATCTAATATGAATGGAATTTGTTTTAAATTATGATAGTATATGGCAGAACTGATTAAGAATAGTCATACGCCTATAGGAAGGTAATCCTACGCAAGAACACATTTAGAAGTACAAGAACGCCTAAAGGCGTCATACCCAATACTCGTGCAACAGCTGTTGACGCCTTTAGGCGTCAAACCCAGTTAAGGGGTTAAATTTTCTGCTGTTTTTTCCCAAGGGTTTTCTCTCATTTTTTCTCCCCAGTTTCCTTGGATTATATCATTGTTATTACTATTGTGGTTTTTTCTTGTCAGAATGTTTGGCAACTGTTTTCTTTGCACATCATTGTTGCCTTTCCAGCCAAGAGATTTTTTTAGCAAACGTACTTGAGATAGTGTATAAATGTATATTAGTGTATAATTTCAATAGTTTTTCTCATGGATGTTCACTTGATTGGTTGAGTATGTCTAATTGTAAGACGACAGGTCAAGTCAGAGGGTAAATGTAAAAGAAAACTGTATATTATAATTATATGAGACCTTTTCTCTTGCTTTATCTTTAGGAATGTATATGCCACCATTAGGCTTATTGTGTGGCGGACTTCTTATCAAAGGATTGGCATTATGGTTGAAGATGCAAGAAGATCCTGTTAACCAGACTGTTACCAAAGGGGAGAAGAAAAGTAAAGGAGAAAACAAGCAGAAAAGCAATAACAAAGAGTCTTTATCACCAGGAGATTTTAAAGCTGCCAAAAAGGGAGTTGCTGAACAAGTTAGTCAATGATAATTTTTATGTTTGTTGGTAGAGATCTGTAAAAGTGAGTGTTTTTTAAAAAGTAAAATATGTATTTTTAAAAATTTGTTTTTGGTGTTTTAGAAACTTTGCAGCGTTATTACATGTTAACCAATCGCATACCTATTGAAGATTAAAATAATGAACATTTACTTATTCCACTTTTATGTACATGTATTTACATAGAAATTTAATTTGAACCTTACAAAAACTTATCTCTGTGATCTCAGTTCAATACAGAAACACAATGAAGTTTGTCTTTTAATAGAAATTTACACAAATATAATTCTTATTTGTTGACAATCATTGTGTTATACAATTCAGTTGTAGCCATATTGCTTGGAATATCTTGAATTGCAAGCTGGTAGGGAAGAGATAACCAGAAGCTGTAAATACGTGTGCTCATGCTCTCTGTGGTGTGTCGGAGTGGTACTTAGAGCTAGGCTCTCGGAAAGATCCTAAGGCATCAGACTCCCTCTGTAAATACAAATACAGTAGAAGTCTGTTATAGCGAGAATTCACAACAGCTGAAAATTTACTCGCTATAGCGGATTGTCGTTATATCCAATTTTTGTTTTAAAGTCGGAAAACCCCCATACACATTAAAATCGGTATGAAACGGCAATCAGTTTGTTCAAAACTTGCGTTTCCACTGATGACATCCACACTACGACATACTTCTTTGTTATTTTTCAATATCCGATACTACGTGAAAGTGTATGTTTAATTTAATTCTGAAAATATTAGTTTCGTATTCCTCCGAATCCAAGACGAACCCCACTTTTTCCTTCAAAAATTTTTAATCAGGTTCAAAAAGTGCGTTGTAAAATCATTTGAATGCCTTTGTTGTACAGTACGCATTTTTATACAATTTTTAGACACCGAACACTGGCTTTCGTTATGCCGCATTTTTTTTGTGGCTGCACAATTATACTTTATTTCCGTGGGTTTAATGACTATTAACTTAAAATTGGCATCATAATACCGAAGAGAACCCGTTGAAAATTTTCCAGCAATACCTATCCCATGCGTCTCTACAATACGGCGGTCCGTCAGGAAAATATTCTTGCTGTCTATAAAAACTGTTACGGTACTTTTACTCAGCATCAGATATAACCGGCTACCGCTACACGCACGTCTTGCTTGCCGGGTTCGGCCAACTTCAGTTGAAGGTCAACGAACGAGTTTATTGTGCCACGGTATGGCCTTTCCGCCCTTGCGTTTTTCGTGCACATACCTCACAATTTCATTTTCATTTTCATTTAAAGTGTCCTTGTTGCGTTCCACTGAATGCAATTTTTGTATCTTTGTCTTCGCGCTGACGCCAACTATTGACTTGGTTAAGCCTACGCCATATTTTCTTGCGGCTGCACAATTATTCTACATTTCCGAGTGTTTAATAACCATTACCGGTAACTTAAAATTGGTATAATATCGACGAAAACCCGTTGACAATTTGCCGGCAGTACCTGTCCCACATATCTTTACGACTATCCATCACGAAAATATTCTTGCTATCTATAAAACTTAATTTTACTAAGAGTCAGGTACAGTAGACGCGTTATAACTCTGCTACTGAGAAGCCGTGGCCTTTCTAAGAATGCGAAGGCTCGCATATTTTGATGCCATTCTGCAGATTTGAGAAACGTGTTTTGTAGAGCCGAATAGAATGTCATTCTCTCTTCACTATTTCCCGAGATCCAGTGACGTTACACACAGTCACTGTACAACCGGTTGTCACGGCTAGTGATGTATAATAAAGAGGCGGTCGCTTATTGTCAACGAATTTTGTGTGTGCGTGCGGGGGTGAAAAGAAGCAGCGTGGTTCCCTCGAGAGTTGCCAGAGGTATTCATTACTGTTAGGCCGCGAATGCAAGGCGACCCTTGATTTTTCGCGTGAGATTCTGAGGGAAAAAACCTCATCTTGGATTTGGAGAAATACGGTATCACTCCAGAGTTTTCTTCTTCAAATGGCGTCACCTAACCTAACCGTATATGTGTCATGAAAACACATTTGATACGCATGTGGAGAAATGAGTTATCCTCGCTAAAAATTTATATGGGAATAGCCTTTCCGAAATTTAACTAGAGAGAAAATAATATGAACTATCCTCTGAAATCAGTGATGTACTCTGCCATATCTTGAGGTGTACCGTATCACATCTTACTTAATTTCAATATATAACATTAAAATTAATAGATCGTTTACTTCAGCCGTTATTTTTAACAAGTTAACAACTGCTATCGGCCACGTTATTTACCGGTACGCATTTAAAGTTAAAAATTTCATTGTTCCGTATTGAAGAATATTACAGTTAAAATTGAAATAATTGATAAAGTGATTCAACCTATTCAATACAAAAGAATAAGAAATGTAGTGAATTACATTCTTATTTAATAATAAGTAGAAATGGTACCGGTTTCGACCCTAGTCCAGGTCATCATCAGCCGATTAAAACAAGAAAAACAATGCATAGGAAAAGGAAATGAAAGATGAAGTACAGTCCGAATCAGTAGAAGAGGCGATATAAAAATGAACGGGGGTAGACACTGTAAAACTTGGAAGAAGTAAAATGCAAGTCACTCAAAAGAAAACAGTGCGCAATTCTCTGAGCGGCAGCATGGCACATGCAGCGCTAGGCAAAGTCCCACATTGTTTACGAATAGCGGAGAACTGTTAAATGAGCCAGTTTTTAAACACTGTCAGGCACAAAGTCACATCACAATCGAACACATACGAAGATCCATAATCGTGCAGGAGTTGAAGACGAGTAGATCCATTGAAGCAACTTGCCAGCTCCCGGTGATCAGCGCGACACATTCAACATTAGGCACTGTGGTTTCAAACGCCAAAGTAAAATGGAGAATAGCTTGAAGATCCAGTAATTTTCCTCGGTCGCTGGTCGTCCCTCTCTGTTTATTGCCGTCACTACTGTTTTGAGTTTGCTTACCTTGAGATTGAACTCCTGAAACTTAACCTTCCATTCATTGAGTCTTGACTGTACTTGTTCCTCAGTTTCTCCCCAGATCATAACATCATCAGCAAAGGCCATTGCATTTAGTTCACCGGAGGTTTTCTTGATGTTCTTCATTATGTCATCCATGATGGCGATAAACAATAATGGGGATAGTGCACTGCCTTGCTGGACTCCACTTTCGGTCTTGAACCAGGATGAATGTCTGTTACCCAATCGCACACAGCTGGTACAGTTCTCATACAGCATCTGAACCTTCCTCACCAGTCCCTCTGGCACATTCCTTTTTCTCAGGCATTCCCATATCTTCTCTCTTGCAGTGCTGTCATATGCCTTCTCAATGTCAAGGAAAACCATAAACAGATATTTGCCTTTTTCCCAATATTTTTCCATTAACATATGGACACTGAAGATTAGGTCTGTTGTGGACCTGTTAGGCCTGAATCCATACTGTTCCTCTTCAAACTGTTGCTCTAAGATGACTCACAATCTGCTCCCTAAGATTTTCTCAGGAATCTTAAGCCCAAGAGAAAGGTGTGTTATTCCCAGGTAGTTGGAGCATTTTCGGTGATTTCCTTTCTTAAATAGAGGTATAATGACACCCTTGCTCCAATCAGTAGGTATCTTGCCATCTTTTCAAACTGCATTGAGCACTCTGTGTAGCCACTGTAAACCCTGGACTCCTGCTGCTTTAATCATGTCCGTGCTGACTTCATCGATTCCTGGGGATTTCCCTTGTGGCATCTTCTTAAGGGCTGCTTCTTTTTCTGCCCATGTAATGGGAGGGACCTCTGTGCAGGTTTCAACAGCTGTTTCTTCTGTTCTCTGATCTGCTTCTGTCCTGTTCAATAGGTAATCAAAATGATTCCTCAGAACCTCTCTGATGTCCTCTTCTTTCCTGGCCAGGTTTCTATTTAGGATCCTCAATTGCTTTGATGGGTTCAACTGAATTCCTTTTGTTTTTGATCACTCTGAACAATAGTTTCATATTGCCTCTGCTGTCTTCCTTCAGTTTTGAGTAAATTTCTCCCAGCTCTTTGTCTTCTCCTCTTCTATTACTCTCTTAACTCTCAATTTCTTGTCTCGGTAAACTTGCTCGAGGTCTCTGATTTTCCCCTCATCCCTTACTTGTTCTGGCTTGGATTTCTTCCTATCTCATTCTTTTTGTGCCATGTTCCTTTCCTTTATTGAGGATCTTACTCTCTCATTCCACCAGGGGGTGTCTTCTTCCCTTACTCTCACACTTGTCTTCCCGCAAACCTCTATTGCTTCTTTTATCAAGGTGTTTAAATCTTGTCCACTCTACCTCACCACTCTCCACTTCTTCCGTAGGCAGTTGTCCTCTTATACGGTCCTGATAGTCGGTCCTTTTTCCAATCTGTTGTAGTTCACACACCTTAATCTTAGGTAATTTCCTGGTTGTTATCTTTGGTATATTAATGTCTTTCAGATCTGCTACTAATAACCGGTGGTCGCTATTGAGGTTCTCACTTGGAATCACCTTGACTTCAGTCACAAGTCTACTTCTTTCTTTATCTGTAATGACATAGTCAATGACTGTCTTGCTCTTTCCATCCTAACTGTAACGGGTAATCTTGTGACTGACTCTTTTGCTGAACAAACTGTTTTTTACTACCAAACAGTTTCTTATGCAGAAGTCTAGGAGATGTTCGCCTTCTGAATTCCTTCTCCCATAGCTATGTGGTCCCATAACCTTCTCATCGCCATTCCTGTCTGTCCTGAGCTGTACGGGCTATGGTAAATACAGTATAATTCTTAAATTTTATTCATCCCTAGTTAATAGGTGTCAACGTTGAAGGAAAAATTGATATCGGTTGGAAATTTGTAACTTAAGGAGAAGTGAAAGCATTATGTTGAGAGTGTTTCCTTGCACATAGCTTTTCTCTTGCATTGAAGGATTAAGATGTCACATTGGTAATACATTGTGCCTCACACACTATTTTTTTAATATCCATCTTGATTTATTATTCAAATTCAGCTATTGTTTCATAATATTTAGAATTAGCTTGGTTTGTAAAATATCCTCTATCAAGCTAGCTGGTCGTGCGGTTAGAGTCATTACATGATGTGTACTGTGCAGCCAATTCGCTTGATGGGGTGGAGGATAAGTTTTCCTTCAAAATTGTTGCCCTTGTACTGTGTATCTGTAATCCCTTCTTCATGAATTACTATCATCATTTCAAAATTGTCAAGTATTATTGTAAATTTGTATTATTTTTTGTAGTTTTATTTTAGGAATTTAGGACATAGTGGTCAATAGTTCTGTGCACTTCTTGTATGTACACTATGTTAACCTGTGGACCTGCAGTACGTGTCGTGTATGTATTTGTAATTAATTGGGTTTGAGGATGGTAAGAAAGTGACCCTGGCCTGTTTCAGAATTATCCTGGCTTTCACTTGTGGTCAAAGTAGAAAACTACAGAAAGCCACTTATAAGATGGCTGAGAGTAGAATTTGAATTTATTATCTTGAAGAGATCAAGAGCACCTTGTACGAATCTTTGTTTCCGAATTCAAATCCTCTTAATGCAAATTCTGGAATAGAACGTGGACCAACGATGTATGAAGCTTGATTATGATAAATGTTGTATAAAGGGTATTTCAGGAGGAACAGTAAATATTTTGGGAGGCAGTAGGATAAAGTATTTGAAGTGCAAAAGGTCGTATAAACATATATCAAAATTTGTGTGGAATGTATAGCTGTTTGCATTGTATGCATAAGAACAACCTTAGAAACATTATTAAAGATTCACATATTACCTACTGATGCACAAACCTGTGTCCTTTTGGAACAGTTCACAGTCCATGTTCAAAAATACTATTGCATAGAGAGCTAAAGAGTGCATTGAAGAGAATGGGAAGAAGGCTTTATGTGCCAATGACCATGGCATTATGCTGCTCTCTCATGGTTTAAAACTTTTGGAAAAAGTCATAGAGAGTAGATTAAGAGGAATTGTATAAATCTTTGTTGGAAGAAGAACAATATGGTTTCATGCCCAGAAGTACAATAATTAAGCAGTGAGAGAAAAGGAAATCCTAGACATTGAAAAGGCTTATGGTAGTATACCAAGGGAGCCTGTCTGGAATGCCTAAAAAAGCCAAAGGTTCATGGGAGCCTTATTGGGAAAGTGAAGATGTTGGATGGAAAAACCAGAAGTTGTCTGCAAGTAGGTTCCAGGCTGTCTATATTGTTTGAAACAAAGAGAGGAGTACAGCAAGGCAGTGCTTTGTCACTCCTATTTAACACCGTGATGGGTGCAATAATAAAGACATTAAAAAGGAAGCTGGCTTTCTTCTTTGCAGACAACATAGTGATCTGGAGTGAAACTGAAAAGGATGTGGAGGAAAGGCTAAGAGTCCGAGATACATAATTTAAATATCGGCAAGGCTTAGACTGTGGTGATGAATATACAAAGGGGAGATGACAAACTACAAATTATACTAAATGACTTCAAACTTGACAGTGTTCTAAAGTTTAAGTATTTAGGTAGTATACGTTCAAAAGACAGAACTATCAAAGCAACACAATTTTACCTCAAGTGAGACCAGCATTTGCCTGGTGTGGAAATGGAAAACCATGGAAAACTACGTTTAAAGAGTTCAAGTTTACTGTCTTCCAAATGCATGATGTGGAATAAAAAATTACTGCTGAAAGCTAAGATGGCACTATATAAATATTATACCTCCATCCTCCCATATAGTGTGTGAACTACCATGTTAATGAGGCAAGACAACTCAAAACTCCAAGTTGCAGAAATGACAACAAAACTCTTAATTTTCTAGGCTTAACTATAACTAGACATCCTTCTTCTTTAACTTACAAAATTTTCAGAAAACCAACCCAAACAGCAACCACAATACGGCAAGATTTTTCACACTCTGAAGCACATAAACGTGCTACTTATAACAGCCTAATTTTTTGTGCCTTCACCACCCCTATTTCTAAAAAAGATTTAAATTACGAATTGAACACTATCCGCACTATCATTAAATTTAATGCCTTTGATAACTCTTTCATAAACCGTATCATCAACAAATTCAAACACCGTCCGTTATCAAAAGACAAAACCAAACCCACTGCATTTTCCACTTTTACTTTCACTCAAGATGCTTATAAAATAACTAATGTTCTTAAAAACACAACATGACAATTTCTTTTAAAACCAATAACAGAAATCTTGATATATTACACAACTCTAAATCACTAAATAAATCTCATGCTTTTTCTAAATCCGGAGTATACAGATTCAAATGTAACAACTGCAGCTCCTCGTACATCGGACAAACTGGCCGCAACTTTAACATCAGATACTCCGAACATATCAACGCCATTAAATACAACAGATTTTGTGCTATAGTACAACACATACGAGACTCCAAGCATAATTTCACCAATATTGAAAAAGATATAAAAATACTTAAAATCATTAACAAAGGCCCCCTCCTGAAAACTACTGAAAATTGTTTTATTCACCTTGACCAATACTTCAACCCTAATTTCAATTTAAACGACGTTTCTGAAAAACCCAATATCCTATTTGACTTCCTAATTCTTCTTCTCAAAAATTGTAAATTTCTAAACCCGAATTCAATTTTCCATGCCTTACAAAGTTCCTACCCACGTTTTCTATCTCCAATAACCCACCCTCCTAACTACCCCTCCATTATTTCCCTAACTTATCCTTTCTCATTCTCTTTTAACTTCCAATCCTTTTAATCTTATCTACTAATCCTCTTCCTTTATTAACTTATCCTATCTTTTCTTTTCACCTCTCCTCTCGGAAAAAAATAGAACCCCACCCTACTTTCCGAATTGAAATACTATTATACTATAAGAAGGGAATACAAAAGAAAAGGAAAAAGACCAGTGTGCAGACCCAGAGAAAAATGGACTGATTGAGTAAAGAAAGATCTAAGAAAAAAAAAAAAAATCTAAAAGAATTTAATTGTATAAAGTCCACCTGTTCAGAACAAGTTTGCCATTTGATAAAGGGTCTGTCTAAAAAGCTACATTTAAGGCCACGGCCGCTTCCTTCCCACTCCTTGCCCTTCCCTGTCCCATCGTCGCCATAAGACCTATCTGAGTCAGTGCGATGTAAAGCAACCAGCAAAAAAAAAAAAAAAAAAAAAAAAAGCTACATAGGACATGTTTTGACTTAACACATTCACGCCCGTATCCGAGTTATTGCCTATAGCGCGTGAGCATGCTGTGGACCGTATCCGAGTTAGCCCGGATAAGCGCAACCTTGAATTGCAGCCGTTCCTACGCAGCTGGGATCTATTTTGGTCACAAATATGTGCGAGAGAGACGAAGGTAATACCCTTATGAATGTTTCTACTCAACAGAAACCACATGGCCACGGCGATTTTCCCTCCCAATGCACTTTTTTTGTTTTGTTTCTGAAGGTAGCCTAGCGCTGGCCCAGCTGGCTGCGTAGTTGGTTTCTGATTGCACAAGCGTGTGTATAGTCGCGTTCTGAAGTGCAACCATGGCGTGTAAGGACAATGTAAGTGTTGACGAAATTGCCGACATCCTTTTCAATGAAGACTCAGGTGATGAACTGATTCCTGAACTAAGTGAAATTGAAAGTGACAGTGATGACAGTGAAGACGATTCTCCCGGACACGTGACAGAAAACATAGTACCGGTATCTGAATGTTCGCCTTTATATCGCCCCCCCCTGCGATCCCATTTACTGCTAAACCAGGTATAAATACTGAAACAGAAAACACTAACGAGATGTCATTTGTAAATCTATTTCTCACAGCTGAATTTCTCGAATACCTATGCGAGCAAACAAATCTGTATGCGAGTCATGTAATCAGTGCTGCGCCGCGCCCCTTCTCTAAACACTCTCTTGCTCAAACGTGGAGTCCGGTGACTGTTTCAGAAATGAGACAGTTCCTGGGTTTGATGCTCACTACCGGCATTATTAGTAAACCATGTCTCAGAATGTACTGGACAGAAGATCCAATTTTCTCCACTCCTATTTTCTCAAAGACAATGTCACGAAATCGCTTCGAAAGTATCCTCTCCTTTCTCCACTTTAGTGACAGCAGCGAATACGAGCACAGCACTGACAGATTGTATAAAATCAGACCTATTTTACAGAAACTTTCGGACAGATTTACAGAGCTTTATACCCCCAAACAGAAAATTGCTCTGGACGAAGGAATGCTAGCCTGGAGAGGGCGCCTAAGATTCCGCGTATATAACCCCGGTAAAATAATAAAATAGGGCATTTTAGTGAGGATGGTTTGCGAGTCTAACATGGGGTACATCTGTAAACTCATGATATATGATGCAAGTGGTGCGAATTTACAAAGCACAGTTTTTCAGCTGCTTGAAAATTATCTTGGCCAGGGGTATACAGTCTATATGGACAATTATTACAATAGCGTTGGACTCGCGAAACAATTACGGGAACAGAACACTGCCGTATGTGGAACAATACAGTCAAATAGGGGTGTACCAAAAGATCTAAAGGAACACCAGGCAATTCTCAAACGGGGGGAAATGACTTTCAGGAGGGACAAGGATGTATTGCTTGTTTCTTGGAGAGACAAAAAGGTTATTACTATGGTGACTACCATCCATTCGGCAGAAATGGTCGAAACAAAGAAATCTGGAAAAATACAAATGAAACCAGAGTCTGTGACCGACTATAATCAACACATGCATGGTGTTGATACTGCAGACCAGTACTTGGCGCCCTATCCTTTCATGAGGAAAACTATAAAGTGGCCGAAAAAGGTGTTTTTTTATTTACTGTACTGCTCACTTTTTAACGCATTTCGGCTCTTCCAGAACTCAAATCCTCAAAAATCAAAAACATTTCTGAATTTCATGCAGACAGTAGTTAGGAACTTGCTCCAGGAAAAAACTGAACCCGACATACAAGTACAGTCACCTCTCTCCGACATCTCAGCTCCATCTACTTCATCAGCTCCAAGTCAACGTCCCGCGATTTTGCCTCCAAAAAGGGCACCGGCACCATTTAGGTTAGATGGGAAGAGAAAAGAGCATATTCTCTTCAAGTTACCACCATCGAATAAAGTAAAGTTCCCTTCAAGAAGGTGCAAAGTGTGCTTCAGAAATAAAATTATTAGTGAAACACGCTATTTTTGTGGAAAGTGTGGTGTTTCCATTCACCCAGGAAAGTGTGACATTAGCTACCACAGCCTACAGAGATACTAGAGGACTTCATTAAGGTATGTGGAAAATTTTGTTTCCATATCTTGTTTAGTTTAGAACTTATTGTGAAAAGAATTCTTTGTTGTTTGCTCTGCCACTAACAGCTGAAATAGCTGGGCCAGCTCTTTAAATAGCCAGCTCAGATGATGGGCGTGAATGTGTTAACCTAGAGGTCATCATCAGCTTAAAATAACACAAAGATAAACAAAAACTGTGATACATAAAAAACTTGAGATAAAATACAATCATCAAATGCAATAAAAATCTGTTTAAAAAGTTCATAGCTTCAATCTTGGGTGAATCTAGTTGTAACAGGTGTGGGTCCAACCGTATTTACCTCAACTATTGGTTGGCTGGAGGAATACTTTAAAATTATGAAGACTGTCAAATGTTATCTGTTTGTCATGCTTCTGGAACAGAGTGAAGTTTTGAAATCTATAACATTTCTTCACGGAGAATACAAGTATAGCCTCCAGCCCTGTGCTTGTATAGATCAGGTTGGGTCGGTGTTGACCTCCACACTATACGGAACCGGAATGAAGTTCATTACTTGTACTAGTAAAGAAAGATGTCGGGGAGATGGGAGAGGGTTACAAGAAAAGAGTGGTTCGTGGACAGACAAAGGTGGAGGAGGCTTGTGTACCACACCTGGATGACTGGAGTTGGTCTATGGTGGTGGTGGTGGTGGTGGTGGTGATGATGATGATGATGACCGTGAACTGTCCGAAAGATGTAGGCTTGTTCATCAGTAATTTATATCTCTTTAATAATTTTTGTAAGGTTGCTCATATTTCTACTGTAATTCCACACACATTGCAAATTGAACATATGTTTATATGACCTTTTGTATCCAAAATAGTCCCAACTACTACCACCCAAAATATTCACTATTCCTCCTGAAAAACCCACATCCTGTATTTCCCTGGTATGTTGAATATAAGGGTGCAAGATAATCTTCAAAAGATAAATACTGTTTGCTTTAGAGTTACTGATGGCCTGTACTACGACAGCCAGATAAAAGTGCGGTTTAAATTTATGTTGCAGTTTGCACATTTATCTGGATGTTCGGTTGGAAACGCGTACTACGACTTCCGTTTATGTGCAGTCTGGGAGAATATTCTCGAGGTTAGCTATGCCGAAGTTGTAGAGGCAGTTAACGCTCTTATCTGGGACTTCGCTCCTATCGGGGACGCTACTGTAAAGAATCAAGATGGCTACACATCAAGATGAATCTACATCTGCATGGTGCAGTACGAAATTAAGTTGTTACAATGTAATCTATGTATATATTTATAAAGTATGTCATGCTTCCTGTCCAGCTATCACAGAATTCTTTAAAGATTTCCCAAGCTAGCAAGTTGTTGCTACTGACTATATCAGTTGCACACAAGCATTTAACAGCAAGCTTCATGGGTAGCCGTAGTCGTTAGGGCATCATCATATGCTGTTATGCAGTTTTTCGTGGGTTCGAGTCCCATGAGTCGAACATTTTTTTTACCTTCTAAATGTTATTCGGTAGGGTACTAGAGGTGATAGTACACATTTCCTAATCATTAAAATGCATGTCAAAAGTGTGGGTTCTGTTCCAAATCCATCCGCAATGCACTTATGGAGTAAAGGTATACGACGTTGTTCATGGTGATTCGTCCGTCGAATGAGGATGTTAAGGAGGTTATATTTCTTTTACTTCATAACAACTTTCTACTAAAGTATTTACGCTAAAGTGGGATAAATGCTTGCCAGTTACTATTCCCACATTGTATTGAAAAGAAAGAAACTAACTACTTATTCAATGAGCAAACAATAAATTGAATTAATAATAAAATTAATGATCCTATGCTGCATCGGTGGCATTAATTACGAATATAAACTTTACTTTCGCCGTAACGCGCATCCTCGTAAATAGTACTAGACAAAAAATGATACATAACCTGAATGTTAACTTTCGTGTCCAGGTTACATTTTCAGTCTTTTTATTTTCTATAACAGTTTCAGTTTTGTTACACAGTTAATTGATTTTAACATTCCTTCATATGTGTATATTTCAGTCCTAATTCTGTTTTTGACCTGAACTTCCACATTATAGCTTAATAAGATTCTCGTATTGGATTCTAGTAATACAGTTTCAAAAGGAATAGAGCTAAACAAACAAAAACACCAGGGAATACGTATACCACCGTCCTAAATTTCATTATATTTTCAGTAACCTTATTACCAACTCAATAAAAATGTTACTACATCTTCTGCATTACAATACCGTCGTTAAAATCCGTTGGTAATACACAAGAAAATATTTAACTTCTAGTTTGCAAAACTGCAGCCTACGTATCTGGCTGTTTACCTGACAGTCGTAGTACAGGCCTTGAGTGTAATAAGGGAAGTTTAAAAAAGGGAAGTCAGCATCTATGTATCATTATGTACATTGAACTGATTACTGTTTCAGGAGTCACGACTGAATCTTGTGTTGGTTGGAAGTACTTTGCTCACCGTACATGCATTAGGAGTTATCCTCTTAGCAGCACCGCAGTACTTCAGCCAGTGGGGAACCTTGTTAATGGGTCTTAATACAGATGCTTCTATATACTGGAGTTACTTTTTTTCATCAGTGATCCTTTTGGGAGCACCCTTCATCACTGCAAGGTTGGTAATTCCTAAGAAAATTTTTTCCATAGTACTAATGATTTGGGACCAGCCGTACATTGAAGTGAGAAAAGGCTTAGTAAAAAGAAATAATGATTATGGTTTTTGTTTTTTCGAGTGTTTGAAAACAGAAAATTTATATCTAAGATTTTTGTGTTACAAGCTTATTTTATAAAATACAGGAACAAATCGATCCATTATTCCCTGGTTAACCAATACTGTGATTTCAATGTTGAAAGGTAGGACATTCACAGCAAAGGCAAGCCTGTATATTGGTAATGACAAAACTTTCAAGCTACTGCTTGTACTAATTTCAGGTACTGTCTTATCACTGTGCTAGCACGCTATTGCTTGAAACTGATGATTCTCCCCTGATAGCACCAGTAGATGTGATACCAGCTGCCTCCGAGTATGTAGCAGAAGGCCACACAAGTGTCACACAGTACCTGCAGAAGACTTTGGAACTACTTGAAAAAAACTTAGAAAGTTGTGTAAGAAAATCACAATCTTATAAAAACTACACTTTAAAATCAGGTGTTACTCAGTGAAATCTGGAGTGCTGCTCTTTCACAGTTTGCATTCCAAAAAATGGCTTATCATATTATTATTATTAGCATATGATGCATACAAGACAGTAAAATAAAAGAATATGTACAATATATACAATTTACAGCATTAGGACAGAAAAGAAAATAACTTCAAATATGGATTGGTAGATATTTAATCCATTCAATTGCTTCTGGATTGGCTGCATGAAGATCTTCCAAGGACCCAGGATACATATGTAGAGGGCAGTCCTGTACGATATGCTTGATGGTTTGCACTACATATCCACAGTCACAACGAGGCGAGTCTATACAGCCCCACTGATGTAAGGTTGCACTGGTTCGGGCAATGCCACATCGAATTCTGTTCAGTCGTGACCAGATAGCCCGAGGGGGATGAAAGCCAGTTATTTTTATGGTGGGGTCATCTATTTCAATCAGACCACGAGGTGGAGATTTAGACCACTCATCCTTCCATATATTTTGGGGGTCAAACCAAGTTGAAGTAAGTTGTATAGTTGTCCTGTACGCTGGTTTTCGTGATTTTAACCTGGATGTAGTGATTTGGTGGATGTCTTGGTGGATTGGGAGAACGTCATTCTTCATTATTCTACGCCACAGACAGACAAGAGCTTTCTGTCTCCTGATGTAAGGGGGAACAATATTATTCGGTACAGGTAGCCACTGAGAGTGAAGAGTGCCAGAGATTATCCTCATTGTCTGGCGGAGTTGGATGTCAATCAGTTGGCAATGGGAGCTGTTCAACCATATTCCTGCACAGTATTCAGCTGGAGATTATACGACAGCCAAAGAAGTAGTCCTGAGAGTGTTAACATCAGCAACCCATGATGTTCCGGCTAACCTACTGAGTAGGTTATTACGGCTTTTTAGTTTTGCAGCCGCTTTTTCAATATGATGGCTTTAAATCAGTGCTCTTTCCAATATCACTCCTAACTCACAGCTGTTGTATTTCAAATATTGGTTCCCAAACATTTTGCCTGCAAGTTGCTAAGGTGAAATGTGGTCACCTCAGATTTGGAAGGACTTGGTCGAAGACGCCACTTTCTGAAATAAACATCCAGCTTCTGAGGTCACGCAAAGTGACAGAAGAGCTTTCCAACATTGCAGCAGACATCCGCAGAAGACGTCTGAAATTTTATGGGCACGCCCGCAGACTGCCGGCAAGTAGACTGACACACAAGATTCTCACCTACATAGAACATTTAAAAAATATTCCATGGGTACGGGAAGTGAAGAAGGATCTGGAACAAGCCCAGATGAACTCAAATGACACCACGGACAGATACCTCTATAGAAAAAAAATTAATGGATGGAAAGTGCAACCAGAGAACGAAGTGAAAAAGAAGACTGGAGCAAAGTGGACAGAAGAACGAAAAAGGATCCATGGAGAAAGGATGAGAGCTGTTTAGCAACTCAGAAAACAGAACCGTTATAGCTTTGCGTGATCCATTGGGTCCATACGCACATAATAATAATAATAATAATAATAATAATAATAATTGAAAAGGTGGACCATTATGACATAAATTTAATTATTATTGTGATCACAATTCGATATGGATCATAACCATGAAGTTTATATCCTTATCTAAAGTTCATTATATATTATATTCATTTTATATATACGTATATATATAAAGGCTCTTCAAAAAATAGGGAAACAAGAACTCTCATGGGTGA
Source organism: Anabrus simplex (assembly GCF_040414725.1). Classification (NCBI taxonomy): domain Eukaryota; kingdom Metazoa; phylum Arthropoda; class Insecta; order Orthoptera; family Tettigoniidae; genus Anabrus; species Anabrus simplex. The sequence continues at coordinate 467,771,324 of NC_090267.1, forward strand.
CTTATTGCCTCGGGTGTTAAGAGTTTTCAATCAGGACAGAAGCAGGAGACCACTGCTTTATTATGCAGCCACTGGATGGTGCATATGTTATGTCAGATCCTTGCAATATCAGTTGAAAGATGGCTGCACTCATGCAAACATGGTCAAACATAGAAGTGTGTAGTGCAATCCAGTTTTTGCTTCTGAAGGGCATGTGACCAGTGGTAATTCTTTGGCAACTTGTTGAGGTGTACTGTATAGTGTGAATGTCGTGCCACGGAAACAGGATTGGCATTGGTGCACAGAGTTCGATAATGGCAGGACAGATGTGCTGTATTGAAGGTCTGATACCGGACGATCATTGCATTTGAGTCGGTGACATTGCTGATGAACAGCAGTGTGTATACTGTTGTACATGAGCAGCTGGACTACCAAAAGATGTGTTCATAGTGGATGCCAAGGCACCTCACAGAAGATCAGAAATCCACTTGGATGGGATTGTCTTTCATGCACTTGATGTGGTTTAATGAGGAAGGAGTGCTGTTTCTGCGCTATATCATGACAGGAGATGAAACGTGAGTGCATCGTATAAATACGGGAGACAAAGAGAGCATCTATGTCATGGAAATACCCTTTCTTCACACCTCACAAGAACGTCTGTACAATCCATCTGCAAAGAAAGGTATGGCAGTGGTCTTTTCGGGACCACAAGGGCATGCTTGGGTTGATTTTCTCGCCAGGGGAGCGACAGTGAATACCGCTGGTTATTGCGACATGCTAGAGTGTTTCCAGGCAGCAATTTGCAGAAAATGACCTGGACTTCTCTCAACTAGTATCGTGTTGCTGCTCTTCCTGTGGATGGGGTTAGAATACATCCACGGTATCCCCTGCCTGTTGTAAGATGTGACTAAAAGGGGCAGCTCTTGACTTGTTGGGATTTTTTTCTGTGAATAAGTGATCGGCAAAAGCGTTTCTTTCACTACCTATCTCATCCCATGAAGAGTTGTGAACCACGTATTAAGAAATGTCTAGAGGGGAGGGATCTGGAGGGCGGGTCCCGTTTATGATGGATTTTATTCCAGAATTTCATATAAAACCATATTTGGAAGGTTTATCACCTGTTTTACTCCATTCCCAGCCATCTTCCGTTGTTGCCGGGCTGAGTGGCTCAGACGGTTGAGGCGCTGGCTTTCTGACCCCAACTTGGCAGGTTCGATCCTGGCTCAGTCCGGTGGTATTTGAAGGTGCTCAAATACACCAGCCTCGTGTCAGTAGATTTACTGGCACGTAAAAGAACTCCTGTGGGATTAAATTCCGGCACCTCGGCATCTCCGAAAACCATAAAAGAGTAGTTAGTGGGACGTAAAGCAAATAACATTATTATTATTATTATTATTATTATTATTATTATTATTATTATTATTATTATTATTATTCCGTTGTTTTTTTTTTTTTGTAGGCAGGATGAACTTCATCATCATCGTCACCTTCAAACGCATCATCACTCTCACGTGATTTTTTTTTTGTTATGCTGCTGTAACTTTCATTTCTAGTAAATAAAATTTTTTAATTTTCTAAAACTACATCACTGCCCCATTCACTCTATCCTATAATATATGTTTGATTTTATTCCTTGTAATACAATGTTTACTATGGCCATTTCTGCTGATTATCAAACAGGTAATGAAATTAAATGGCGTATGGCTTTTAGTGCTGGGAGTGTCCGAGGACATGTTTGGCTCGCCAGGTGCATGTCTTTCGATTTGACGCCCGTACGCGACCTGCACGTCTTGATGAGGATGAAATGGTGATGAAGACAACACATACACCCAGGCCCCATGCCAGAGAAATTAACCAATGATGGTTAAAATTCCCGACCCTGCCAGGAATCGAACCCGGGACCCCTGTGACCAAAGACCAGCACGCTAACCATTTAGCCATGGAGCCGGACACCAAACGGGTAATCATCCTACTTGGAGAGCGATTGCGTGCTGCGATCTATGATGTTCATTCCAAATTCAAGAGAGAGAGCAGATTCTCAGCTTTCAGATGGTATACTGCATATCATACCATCTATGGACAGAAGGCTTGAACTAGTTGCCGAAAGCTTACCTCTCAGTAGACCGCCTCCCAGGTGTCTGTGTATGAATGGTCACTGAACGTGCGACCGCCTGGTAGGCGGCAAGGTATGCCAATGAGTTAACTGGTTCTGCTTCTTGTGCAAATAGCACTCGACCAAAAGTATTCCTTGCACTGTAGTATACTTACCATCATGACAATAACCTTATAACACATCTTAAAAAGTCCAATACCGAGCTCGATAGCTGCAGTCGCTAAGTGCGGCCAGTATCCAGTATTCGGGAGATAGTAGGTTCGAACCCCACTGTCGGCAGCCCTGAAAATGGTTTTCCGTGGTTTCCCTAGCCCTTTCCTGTCCCATCGTCGCCATAAGACCTATCTGTGTCGGTGCGACGTAAAACAACTAGCAAAAAAAAAAAAAAAAAAAAAAAAAAAAAGTCCAATAGTTACTAGCGAACTGAGCGAGAGAGCTAAATCACCTGTCAACACTTATCAAGTCAGGCTTGACACAAGCCATATGGCATTCGCTTGGGGATTCCCACGGCCTGTGAATGGAAGTGGGAAGTCATAAACTATACTCCCTGTGCATAGCCTGGTGCACAATCCAGACACCCCTGAACTTAAATACTGACTGCCGATAATTTACTCTGTTACATGTCTATTCTATTATACATTCAAGCTGGACACACTGTATATTATTATTTCTTCATAAAATATCAACTAATATGCTGTACTTCAGCTCCTTTGATACATTGTGATATTCTTATCCTAGCAGGATTATGTTCATTGCATACATGAGTATTGGGCTAGGTGTGTGGTATGTCAGATTATCAATATTCTTTACCATCCAGACCTAAAGTTGTATTTAATTCTACCTTTTATGAATGAAATTGAAATCCTTTAATGTTAACATTGATGATTTCATGGCCCGTACTTGTACACATGATATGGGCTTTTGGGCTTATGCCGTGTCAAGAAAACAAGGTGAAACTCTTTATGCTTCGCAGAGAACTTTGCTCTGCATCTTCGGAAGAAAATCTTGACTGTTCACAAGGAAGTCTCCTGCAATAATAATGAGGGTTTGAATTTAAGAATGCCCTCCCATTGGAGCTGTAGTGGTACACTCGTTCATCACCAGGTGGCTCACTGTATGCTAGCACAGCACTTCAAGAGGGAGCTGACAACAACATAAGCTCCAATTAAGATGTTCTATCACACCGTGTGTGCATGAGAAGTATCAGGGAGAACCATCAGACAAATCAGGGACGAATGTGGTAGAAGAAATAAATAGAAACTAATAAAATAAATTAAAATGCAACGAAAGACACCAGGATAGATTAGAACAGAGCTGAAGAATAGAAAATAAGTACTGTATGTGGAGAAAACCGGAGGATGATGTTGTGAGGGGGGAAGGGGGGGCATAACCGGTGTACACACGTTATGAAAGTATGCCATTAACACACAGTTTGGAGTGAACCAACTGGTGATGACGAACATACGAACTTGGAAAACGCCTATTTCTGACTTCTCTGGCTGTTTGAGACGGATATTTCTTTGGTGCTCCTTAATGCGAGTCCCAATGGACCGGCATGTTTGGCCAATGTATACCTTGCCACAAGAGCATGAAATTTTGTACACCCCAGGGTGTAATAGTGGGGACAGTTTGTCCTTGCTTTTACCTAAGAGTTTCACCTTGTTTTCTTGACACAGCATAAGTCCAAAAGCCCATATCATGTCTACTGAAATCCTTTAGTTTCACCATTGCCCTGATTTTAATCTTGAAGAAAATTTGGTGTTTCTTAATGAATTTATTTATCTCGTATATTTATTTTGCCTTGTTTTGCTTGGTGTAGATAAGGCTCTGATGTCTTCTCCTACACTAAACTAAGGTTAATGAAAAAATTGGCTTAATATTACAGAAACATAAGCTGTAGTGCAGAGGCCTGTTCCTTACTAAACATAGTAGCACTGTTGGAGTTAGCTACATTACTGCTAGCAGTCTCCATGCATAACTTCTCTTTGGCCATGCTGTGTGCAACTTTATATGTTCCTGCTGCTTTATGGATAGGACCTTCCTGGAAAGGGTAAGTCAACACTAGAACAACTGGAACTTCAGTAGTTAGATACCTAGATCCGCTGATGCAGTCATTCTGACTGTTGCTGTTAGATTAAAACCTTTACAGTATAACTCATTGTAACATTCATGTGCCTCTTTATTACACATTAGTATGAAAGCCTGCCCTCGACAGTTGAAATTGCTATTTGTGAAGTAATTCAAAATTTGAAAATGAACACGTTAATTTACTATATCTAATAAATAAAAGTTGCACTTCCCATGTTACGTACATGTCCATTGTATAGAATCAGATAAAGTATTATGACATTATCTTATAAACCAACGTAGATGGACCTTTATGTTTTCTTTTATATATATAAATGATATGAGTAAAGAAGTGGAATCAGATGTAAGGCTTTTTGCAGATGATATTATTCTGTATAGAGTAATAAATAAGTTACAAGATTGTGAGCAACTGCAAAATGACCTCGATAATGTTGTGAAATGGACAGCAGGCAATGGTACGATGATAAACGGGGTTAAAAGTCAGGTTGTGAGTTTCACAAATAGGAAAAATCCTCTCAGATTTAGGTAATTACTGCGTTGATGGGGAGAAAGTTCCTTGTGGGGATCACTGTAAGTACCTGGGTGTTAATATAAGGAAAGATCTACATTGCGGTAATCACATAAATGGGATTGTAAATAAAGGGTACAGATCTCTGCACATGGTTATGAGGGTGTTTAAGGGCTGCTGTAAAGATGTAAAGGAGAGGGCATACAAGTCTCTGGTAAGACCCCGACTAGAGTATGGTTCCAGTGTATTGGATCCTCACCAGGATTACTTGATTCAAGAACTGGAAAAAATCCAAAGAAAAGCAGCTCGATTTGTTCTGGGTGATTTCTGACAAAAGAGTAGTGTTTACAAAAATGTTGCAAAGTTTGGGCTGGAAGACTTGGGAGAAAGAAGGCGAGCTGCTCGACGGGAGAAAGAAGGTGAGCTTCTTGACTAAGTAGTATGTTACAAGTAACTATTCTCATTTTTGTTCCGTATTGAAGATGACCTATATCACAAATATTATAATAATATTTATAAAACCACCTATTCAATACAATACAATATTTTATGTGGTTGTACATAATACTTAAAAGTCTTAAACAGCATGACAAAAAATGCCAAATAGGTTAATATGGGAAGGGCAGCTGATTCAGAAAATGATAGAACAAACTAGAGGGACTTTCTCACTGTGGAAATGTTCTGCCCTTTGTTTCAACTGTCCATGCCAGAATTATTTACATCCTCATTGTCAGATTGTTTCCTGCAAGTTTCTCCATCTTTGAAGCAGATGAAGTTTGATTTTGTTAAGTCCAGACTGCATACTGCCAGAAAGTCTTGGAACTTGGGCAGTTTTTTGGCACCCACTCTAGAGTTTGGACTTGGCACTGTTGAATTTCTACCTGTTTCCAGAGATAAAGAGTATCTTGGTGGAAAACAGTTTGACAATGATGAGGACCTGAAGGATGCTGCCCTGGTTTTTATGAACACAACATTTGTCTTGAGGCATGAAGGTGCAGAAATATGTACAGTATCTTACAACAGCATATACCATGTGATTCAGCTGCCCCTTTCAATGTACTTTATGCAACCCAACTAACGTGCAACATGGTTAAAGGTGGCTATTCCCCTGCAGGCGTACTGTATGGTACTAATGTCCAGTAAGCACAGTTTGCACATGATTCTGAACCCTACCGACAGGTTACATCGTCCGCCCAAAAACATGGCGCCTTGAAATCACATAGCGACCTCCTTTGACCTTGTAACTCTGTTAATATGTTGTGCCTTGTGACCGGGGTAACGGCGAGGGGAATCAATGCATAAAACTAGGTAACAGTGCAGTAATTAATATATTAATCTCCAAACTGGATGGCGTTTGTACTCTACTCTCGTCATGCCACCAGCATGTTCCCACAGTGTAGTGTAGCGAATGTGGTTAGGAATTAGCCTAGTAATCGACGGAATGTGCCATCGGTGGTTCGAATCCTGCACCGTTCAAATATTTTTGCATCGGTATGATGTTTGAATACATAAACACGGGCCCACGTTTGCCATATTCAAACAGTAGAACGGTGCTGTTTTTCATCTTGTTCTCTGTGCATACTCCACTGGTTAGGGCCTGAATGTAATCTCTGCTGTCTTTCGGCATATTTTCCACAGAGCAATACGTTGACATGCTGCTCATTTATTGGGAAGCAAGACAAAACAGATGTGAGGCACTACATCTGTATCAGAAATGGTATCCCGACAGGTGACAGCCAGGTACTATGATATTCCACCATGTTGAAAGCTGCCTAAATATAACAGGCGAAATTTCCAAGCAGCCACCAGTGCACGATAGGCCCGTTACTTTGGGTGAAACAGAAGAGGCCATTCTGGAGGCAGCTCGTAATAATCCACACGTTAGTACAAGGGCGGTTGCACGACAGGTGAACACCAGCCAGCCGTCCATCTGGCGAATACTGCATGAACATAAATTTCACCCATACTATCTTGAGGTACACCAAGTGCTCCAAGGGCGGGATTTTGAAGCTCAAATGGAGTTCTGTCGGTGGCTATTAGGCACGTTGGACAATGATGCAGCATTCGTATCGCATATCTTGTTCTCGGATGAATCACGCTTCCACAATAATGGGAGTGTCAATCGCCACAACATAACACTATTGGAGTCTGACAATCCTCTCTGGGTGCGAGAGGCAGCCTATCAATTACGATGGGGAATGAATGTGTGGTGTGGAATCTTGGGGAATTACCTTATTGGACCTTATTTCTTTGAGGGCCATTGGTGTGGCCCACGAGCTCCGCCACATTCGACTTTACCCATTCATAACCATTTGAACAAGGAACTGCCAGGGAAGTGGATAGGACGAGAAGGTCCTGTTTCTTGGCTTGCCAGATCACCGGATTTAACGCCGTTAGACTACTTCTTGTGGGGGCATTTGAAGAACGTCATTTACGTTCAAGTGCCGGAAAACCCCGACCAGCTCCGGCAACTCATCACGGACGCCTGTTGAGCAATTACACCTGGAATGCTTCAGCGTGCAAGATGATCTTTTGGACACCAGGCCTGAATGTGCATAAACCGAAACGGTCATCACATCGAGCATTTACATTGTCAGGGCCATTGTGTTCCTGTTATTTCCAGTCTGTATGTGTCCGGCTCTTCTTAGGGCCACAAACTCATTCATTCACATACAATCTGCATGAAAGCGGGTATTGAACTTACATTACATGCGATACATATTAAACAATTATTTCAAAAATATGGAATCTTTGCTCCGGACTCAAACCTCCCACCTCCCACCTCACACATAAACCCTACCCGCCGCGCCTTTACCAACTACAGTTCCGTATGGCACCCTGAGCGGCTTAACACTAGAACAACGGAATGGGTCAAAATGACACCCATCTTCAATTTTTCTTTAATAACGTGCGCACTCTTGTATCATTTTTCTTCAAATATCTTGACTTCTCATCGTTTTTCCCCCCGTTCACGGTACTGTACCCCACCCAGTAAAATATTTACATTTCCCAGGACAGAAGGATGGGTCACTTTGACACTTGTGCAATATTCCTTATTACAGCAGTTTGCATTGTCAGACAACAGTGTGTACCCAGCCATTATTATTAGTATTGTTGAGCTCTTACTGTCAGATGAGTGTTCCAGTTAGCAGAATTATTGTATTCATCTCATCATTAGGAAAGTGTTCTTCTTGCAGACATGTCATGCGATCATCTTTCTGCTGACGAGGTGTCTCATATGCTAGAAAATTCAGACGTTGAGTCTGAAAGTGAACTATCCGATTCAAATGGTGATTTTTTTGCTTGAGACAAGTGAGACTAGTGTGGACGAAGATTATAAGGAGACAGAGGATGAATTATCCGCAGGAGAAGTCGAAAGTGCTATTCTGCCTCTGAATTCGCCTCAGATGTCTCAGTCTCAGTTAGGTGTTTCATCAGTGAAGATGGTCACCCGAAATGGGACCGAGTGGGAGGTCTTGGATTCAAACTCTTCATCTGGAAGGCGGGCTGCAGTGAACGTCCTGAAGGACAGGGGAGGTCCCACAACAAATTCTTACCACCGAGTTGACAACTCTGTCATCGATGCTTTGTCTATTGAAACGACACACAGAATGAAACGGTCAGAAAGAACCCCAGAACACGACTGGACCGTGTCGCTCAAGGAGTTGGAGGCTATGATTACCATCACGTACACCCGCGGTGTCCTGTGTTCGAAAGGTGTGTTTGTGGATGAGCTATGGCTGCGTTTTTGTGGACAGCAATTCATGAAGGACACAATGTCAAGAGATAGATTTCAAGAGCTGCACAGATTCTTCCATTTCAATGAGAAATCAACCCGAGATGAGCACCTGCCAGCTAACAGGTTCGATCTTTTGTCTGAAATCTGGGACAAATTCACGGTAAGTTGCCTTCACTGTTTCTGCCCAAGTGAAAATATTACAGTTGATGAACAATTACTTCCCAGCAAAATCAGGTGCAGATTTACCCAATTTATGACAAACAAGCCCGACAAGTATGGACTCAAATTCTGGATTGATGTAGATGTAAACTCAAAATATTTCTGTAATGCCTTTCCATACCTTGGTAAAGTTGACGCGCATCCGGATAAGCACCCACTGGGAGAGTACTTGGTACTTCGCCTCATGGAGCCGTTTTTAAACCAAGGGAGAAACGTGACGACAGACAGCTTCTTCACATCACTCCAACTTGCTAAGAAGCTTCAAGAGAAAAAAAATTTCGTTGGTGGGAACAATCAACCCCATTCTTCGGGAAATCCCTACTGCGGTGAAGAAGACCAAGTCTGAATTGTACTCTACAACCATGTTGTGACAGACTGGGAACCCACATTGCACCTTGACAGTGTACCAAGGGAAGAAGAACAAGAATGTCCTTCTCAGCACACAGCACGCTCAAGTAACAATGAACACAGAGCGAAAGAAGAACTCAGAAATCGTAACTTTCTACAATGGCAAGAAACATCAGGTAAATGTGGTCAATCAAATGTCCCATAAATATACCACTAAGGCTGCATGCAGGAGGTGGCCAATGTATGTCTTTTACAATATCCTAGACCTAACAGCTATCAATGCATGGGTCATTTACAAGCAAGTAACGGGTAGGAAGATAAAGCAAAGAAGTTCATCCTCCACCTGGCAAGTGGACTAACAAGGCGAGACGAGCAAGGACAACAACAACAAAAACAACAAGAGGAGGAGGCTGTGGGTCCGTGTCCATCTAAAAAGCGGAAGAAATGCCAAGTTGGTCTGTGTGAAGGCAACAAGTGTAGCGGTGCCGGCAGCAAGCGCCTCAAAGCTGTGTGCGGAAAATGTGCACGAAAAGTAAAAGTTGTGTGTGCAAAATATGTTTAGGGTGTTTTTAATTTTCCTAAAGAATTTCTGAAAATGTATAATTGTTGCAATATGGATGACTGACTAAGAAAAGGTGTTCAATTGCGTAATTTTGTGAAAACTCTTTAGAGGAACATGGTGCAGTTGTTTGTGATTATTCATGTGTCCATCAGTAATATAAAAGGTCCGTGCACTAATGTCAGGTCTTTATGTTTAAAATAAAGTTGTGGAAACCCAGTAGAAGAAAATACATGTCTTATTGTGTTATGTTTTGAACTTTTCCAAGCATTTCTTATGATGGCTCCAAATGACCCCTTACCGCTGTTCTAGGAATGTTATTTTCTCCGCTGTTCTAGTGTTAATGCTTGTATTAGGTTTACTGTGGTCACAATATCAATTTAGTGTTTCGCTGGCTGTCAGGTTCATATGATCTAGAAGGCATACGCATGCCTTCCAGTGTTTAATACGAGTATAATATTACGGCGTCCTGTCATGGTAAATACCAAGATATCCGGTTGTGTTGTCTGAGCATACTGGCAGGGCAGATGTTTTCAGGGCGGAATGAATATTGCAGGTTGCATAAAACTACATTGGAACGGGTGGCTGAATCACATGGTATATTTTATGGCATATGTTTATTACCTTATCAGTCGCCTGTATATTTAATCTTCTAAGGCAATAAATGACTCTTCCATCACCCTTCAAAATCTGGCCATTCATCGATCAGCATATGACAGTATTCAAACTTATTATTTACATAAGTGGATTTAAAAGAAGTTTTTTTTTTTTTACTTCAATCCAGTTGTTTGTAAAACTAAAATCTAGGTTTTTGGGGTGCAATAATGTAATAAGCTAATGCATTTACTTTTAAAAAAATTATCTTTTCAGGCCCATACGTTTCCTTCAGAAGATCTGGTGGCTGTTGCTCCATCCATTGAGTTTGCTGACTGTGGTGGTTATTGGTTTCACTGCAGTAACGTTTCCTGAAGACTCGCCTAAGAAGATGTTAAGCCGTGGTTTGGAGGCTAGTTACCAGGCTCTCATGTATTCTGTAGTAGACAGTTATATATATGGTAACTGGGTCTACAGTGTTGCAGTGGCTATCTTATTACCAGCTTGGATGTTGTTTTGGATTGTGCTGCATTCTACAGTAGACTCTCAGAAACATACATGACATTACAGTGTAAAATAGACACTCTTTTCTAAATAGTGGTGAGAAAAAATCGTATTTAGGATTGATTGTTCCTTCTCATAAAATAAATGTACTACTTCATTCCTCCATATAAGAAACATCACACCACTTTGTCTCGTGCAGTGACGAATAGAATATCTAGTGTTATCACTCCGCTCTCTCAGTATTGTCGTTGGTGGCCCCGCCAAACTAGTGTCGCAATAATTTTGAACCGTTAGTCAGTGAGGGTAATAGCGTGTTTGAATTGGCCATAGATTTAATCTGTATGCTAGGGAATTTATTTGTTTTAATATTTTCCAAAGGTCTGTGTTAGTATCTGTGCAGTACTTTGTGTGTGGAATCAACTGGTTTTCTATTGTTTCGATAAAATGCCATACTGTTTCGTTCCTGGTTGTAAATTGAGTTTTAGAAGAAAGCATGAGGGTTTTTCTTACATTCGTAAAAAAATCTCTTTGTGAAGTGGGCGTGAGTTATTCCGCAGCAAGATAACCAGTTGTTGACAAAAAGCATAATCTGTGGTGTGCATTTCTCGGTAGTAGTAATGGAAAGAAGCAGTTCACTTCTGGGAAATAATTCATACACTCTCGCTTCCAAGAAAGAACTACTTCATGAACTACTTCACAATGAGCAACTTTCCCATCAGAGCACTCTGCATTCACTGAAATAGTTTGTCCACGAACATGTTCCTTCTCATTCACTGCACACAAGGCTTCTCACTTCGCGAGCTTAGTTATATACTTCAGATACAGAACGAGGAAGTACACAAAGTGGACAACAGGTAGCACGCAGGTGCACTTCTCTGTAACATTCATAGATGCTACAGAGATGAATGTTCCTGTTACCGGTAATGTCAGTTCACACTCTCCCCCCCCCCCCCCCCATCCCTCAAACCCTCAGGAATGCAAGTGTAGGAGAAATATATTTCTTTTCAAATATAATAAAAATTTCTGTTAAATATTGTCGACAGTTTTATACTTGAAAATGAGATGTTTTTAACGCTGATCTGTTATCGCAAGAGAACCCTTTTCTTAGTGGTGATTTCATCCCCTGACTAAAACTTAAAAATGTCAGCAGATGATGCCTTCATGGGTTGAAGTCTGAGGAATTCCCAGATTTTATGGCTAAATGTATTGGCCTTGTGCACACAAGGTTAGTTCACACATTGTCAGTAGTGATCTTACGCTCTTGGAAGTAAAGTTCGTGAAGGACTGCTGTGATTGCGGAAGTTTCTGTTAGTGATAATGATTGTTTTGCATGTGAAAGTTATTTTATTCTTGTAGTGCATTAGTGTTGGAATTAGGTGTAGGCTAAATTTTATTAATTCTATAGTGAGTAGTTTTAGACCCTGTATATAGGTTAACATACACTATTAGGTTATATCTTAATTTATACTGGGTCAGGCATTCATTAAGGCTAGTCGTTCCAGAAAATGTAGTCAAATTTGGGGCTTATTTTCTGATATAGGTGATAATACGTCAAAGTATAAATTTTGTTCTAAAGTGATATCCTACAAAGGAGGGAACACTTTCAATTTAAATCGTCATGTCCAAACAGTCCATCCCACATGTCATTGTCTGCTTAATGTTTGGCCCCTCCACGCCCAAACTCTCCAGACGATCCAAATGTTTATCCAGCGACTTTCTCATCATTGGATTCTGCAAGTACCATCACTCCTACAACGATAACATCAATAATGGCTATGACGATAACAACAACAATGCCACGTGTGACTCTTGGGAACAGTGCTATTTTTGCATATTTCGCCAAGCTCCTCTCTAACAGAAGTCAGGAACTCGATTTTTTGCTATTGAAACTAATAATGTTTCATATTGTAGAGAGTGAGGACCTGCAGAAGTTCATTTCAAAATTAAATAGTGGCTACAAAATGCCGAGTCATAAGACTTTAAGTAATACACTACTTCCCCAGTTGTACACTGTGACGAAAGAAAAAGTGAGAAAAGATGTGCAGTCGGCAAATAGTGTTGCAGTCACCACAGACAGCTGGACGTCTTCCAACAATGAGAGCTATCTGTCAGTGACTTGCCACTATTTAGACGCCGACCTCAGACTGAACTCTTCATTGCTGGAATGCATAAAGTATGACCTACAGTACACAGTGGCCAACTGAGCTGATAATTTAAGAAGAGTCTCTGAAGAGAGGGGAATTAAGAAGAAAATTGTTGCATTTGTCACTGACATTGTGCCTAATATTGTAGCTGCTGTGCAATTAACAGGGAACAAATACCCTGCTTTGCGCATACGCTGAACTTAATTGCTCAGTGTGGTCTTCAGACAATAAAAGATTTGCTGAGTAAGGTGAAGGCCGTTGTGGAGTTTTTCAAAAGAAGCCCCCAAGTTTGTGAAAGACTGAAGGCTATGCAGAACAACTCGGAGAGGCAAGTCTTTGCTTGAATCAGGATGTGGTCACCAGGTGAAACTCCATATATTATATGTTAGAGAGAATTATTTTAGTAAAAAACTCTTTAATGTCCGTGGTGGCCATCAACTACCCCGAACTTCAAAATCTTTCAAACTAGGACATCACTATTATTCAGGAGGTCTGTGACTTATTAAAGGCATTCAGAGACTGTACTGAAGAAATTAGCAGTGAGAAGCAGGTCACATTCTCTGAAGTCCTACTTATGCAATGGGGTCTCAAGAAATGGTGCAGTCGTTTCAGCAACAATCCAGATGTCAACAACCAAGTAAGGCTGATGGCAGTCAGCCTCTTGGAAGCGTAGAGAAACGATTTAGAGCTGTTGAGGAAAATAGTCTATTTTCTTAGGCCACACTTCTGGACCCACGATTCAAAAAACTAGAGTTTTCTGAAGTGAGGTGTTTTGATGGGCAAAGCAATCTCTCATTGCTTACTGCAAAAAGCGCTGACCTTCAGCAAATACATCGCCAGTTTTATCGGAGCAAGTACCGGTAAACCAATCACAGGCTCTTTCCATTTGGGACAATTTCGACGACAGTGCGTCGAAATTGGTTGTTCTCTCAAACCCTGCAACTGCAGCAATTGTTGAGATGGATAAATACCTTCAAAACCCCTTATATCATGACATCAAAATCTCTTGTAGTGGCGACAAGAAAGGCGACAAGAAAGGCGCCAAGTGTATCCAGCCCTGTTCAAAATTGCAAAATCCTGATTGTGGACTGTCGCTATGTCTGTTCCATCTGAAATAATTTTTTCAAAGGCTAGGCAGACAATTAGAGACAGGCAAACTCTCTTAACTGGAAAAAAAAGCTGAACAGATGTTCTTAAAATTCAAATTTGTAAACTTTTCATTAAGACAATATCTCTCCAAACGGGATGATTGTGTAAATAATTATCTTATGTTTATGTATAATTTTTTGTGTGTGTGTGCTCAAGTACTGTATAATACCAGTTTGCTGCCGTGAATAACAACAGACTGCTTCACAATGAACTACCGGAGTCATGGGAGTCACCACTTAGGACAGGTAAGATTTTACCTTACAAGCTATGTGATCTATTACATGTCATTCGTTCTCTGAACTGTGAAGTAATTAACCTGTTTTGCATTGCTCGCAAGCTCTAAGAAACGCTCATTATCATTATTTCATATAGTTCATGAGTGAGCTGTGACACATTGGCTCATCTGAAGCTTCCTGCCGCTTTAGATTTGTAAAGTAGTTCTGTAAGCAGTCCATTAATTTAATTTGTGATGTCTTTTGGTCTGTATGTACAGTTTGAAGTAGATCTCGAGAGACACGTAAATATTTCACAGTTCATGGGAGTGAAGTAGTTCCCGAGAACTAGTTCGTTCCCAAACTACCCAACACTACTCGGAAGATTTAATTATAAAGGTGGACTGTTTCATAGTGAATGGTAAAAACATGGAACTTCCTTATGTGAAGTGGAAATTAAAACCAGGAACAGTACCTGACGTTTCTCCAAATTTGCCAAAATACCTATCCACTGAGGTAAAGTCACAAAGGGCACCCAATAGGAAAAGGAATGAAGACAGCATCAGAGGACAAGAAACAAGAATCAAAATGTGAGTGAAGCAGTGATGGCAACAGTAAGCGATAAAGTCCAAGGTCCAAGTCCAAGGACAGTCTAGTTTTAGTCAATTTCAGGGCCAGTCTAGTTCTCTTATTTATGCCAAAAAGACAATATTGTCTCAAAATGCAACTAAACAATGCAACTCGTAATTTAATGTGAGCTAAATGTAGTCTGTCCTCAACCAAAGCTAGAATTAATTTCCTACAGAGACTGATTAAGAACACAGAATTTCAATTTGATTGTAAGTTTCTTAGTAAAAAGCAAAAAATTATTATACTCTCTATATAAAACAGTTGACGAGTAAAATCTTCCAATGGTATGAGGTACAGTAGTGATTTTGTTTTAGAGAGCTTATTACTTAGAATAAAATAAATTAAAGGATATATGCACTGTCTGTAGCATAATCTGTTACCTCAGCTCTCACAGGCATCTGAGGAAACTCTACAAAGGACTGAAATGTCCATGTGCTATTTTAGGTTATTTTGAGAGTGAAATGGACGAGAATAAACCATAGATAGATGGGGTTAAGCTAAGAGAAATTCAGTTTACTGGTTCTTCATTGAAAGTAGATGGCTTGGTCAACTTAGTTGAACTCATGCCAGATTGTCGTAAAAATCAGATGGCAAATCATGCATTAGTTTTAATGTTTGTACCTATTTTCACAGAACTGGGTCCAACTTATTGGCATTTATACAAGCAGAAATGCCACTTCAGGAGACATCTGTGCTAAAATTCTAATACGATTATACTGCAGTTAGAGGAGGCAAGAGTGATAGGTTTCACGTGTGATGGTAGCCGGTCAAATAAAAAAGCCTGTAAATCTCTAGGAATTCTGAATCCAGCAGATGTAAAACGGAAGATTTTGCATGTATATTGAAATGTATAATAAACTTTATCCATAATATAGTAGAAATATTTACTGAGCTTGATAGCTGCAGTCGCTTAAGTGCGGCCATTGTCCAGTATTCGGGAGATAGTAGGTTCGAACTCCACTGTCGGCAGCCCTGAAGATGGTTTTCCGTGGTTTCCCATTTTCACACCAGGCAAATGCTGGGACTGTACCTTGATTAAGGTCACAGCCACTTCCTTCCCACTCCTAGCCCTTCCATGGCCCATTGTCGCCATAAGACCTTGTTGGTGTGACGTAAAGCAACTAGGAAAGAAAAACAAGAAAAGAAAAATTTTGCAATAGAAAATGTATCAGTTTCAACCTTTATAGGGAACTGCTTAAGGAAGATCTCTCTGGGTATACAGAACTTGAGCCTGTCCCAAGCTGACAACAGCTCATTTGGATCCCTCCTCCTTTCAAAGAATGAATGCCAGGCTTGCATTACAACTGTTCAGTGATAGTGTTGCCAAAGGATTAAAATTTTATGGAGAAATGGGACAGACAGGATTAATAATAATGTTATTTGCTTTACGTCCCACTAACTACTTTTACAGTTTTCGGAGACGCCGAGGTGCCGGAATTTAGTCCCGCAGAAGTTCTTTTATGTGCCACCGACACGAGGCTGACATATTTGAGCACCTTCAAATACCACCAGACTGAGACAGAATCGAACCTACCAAGTTTGGGTCAGAAGGCCAGCGCCTCAACCATCTGAGCCACTCAGTCTGGCACAGACAAGATTTGTAGCCACTCAATGCATTCATACCTTCCAAAGCTCTCTGCAAAAACTCATCATTCTACAGAACTGTCCTCACTTTTCTTCAGACTAAAATCTACAGATAACACCTTCTAGGATTATGGAATCCTTAAGTTATGTATTACAATGTACAGTAAAACTTCAATAAGATTTCTGTAGGGGACAACAAAAGAGAACTTGTTAAGTGAGAAAATGTATTACTGAATATAGGAATAAAAACTATCCAACAGGGATATGGAAACACTAGATACGATTTGTTCCGACGTGAGGGCACTTAACGTTGTGTATCCATGGGTACAGTGAAAACTATATCTACCATTTCTAAAGATGAGAGGAAAGTATTAAAAGGTGTTAAAAACACGTGAGTACAAATATGGAAACCTTTTCTGCTGGGGCTTATAAAATAACTAGTGCACTGAAAGGTGTGAAAAAGACCAAACAACAAATATGAAAACATGCACAGGGGCCGATAAAATAAAGTATTATTGCAGATCACACTCTTTCTAAAACAAATGTTAGTAGAAGCTTTTTATTTTGGAGCAGTGGGTTATTAAACATTATTTTCTGGTCACACTAATAGACAATGAATTCGAGGTTACACTTGACCATGTGCAACCGGGAGGAATGACTTTGGCCACCATTTTTAATAACTTCGACCAACTCAAGTGACTGATTGAAACTTGAAGTTCCAAGCCACATGGGTGCAGGTGTCGACACAAATGATATGAAATAGGCTCCATGAGCAGGGATTACTTACCAGACGACATGAGCACAAAAAAAATGAGAGCCAAATGTAGGCAGCAGAAATTATATTCTTGAGAAATATGGTGCAGAAAACAAGAAGAGGCAAATATGGAAAGAAATTAAAGTGGAAAAGTTTAGTGATAAAAGAGGAAAAAAACCTGGCTTAGGTAGTTTGGACATGTTAAAAGGAAGTGTGATGAAAGAAGGCCAAAACAGATAGGAAAGGCAAATGAAAGGGAAGAGAAGCCAGAGACAACCAAGACACGCTGTTTATGACCAAATCTACTCATGTAACTCGGTAGAACCTGGATTGTAACAAAGTATTCAGTGGGGAGTTGTGGAATGATGGACTAAGCCGGGGAGGGAAATGGAACTGGTGATTTCTTCTATATTATTATGGGCTTGAGAGCAAGTTGATTTTAAAACAGTAGAAGAGGGAAAATTTGTGCATCAGGGATCCTTAAAAACACGCTGCCTGAACAATTAGTCCTATTAAAGAATGCAGCCAACCAAAGTTGTATATTTTCTATCTTACTCTACCTGTTTTTTGTTGGAAAAACTGCTTTTCTGTGTTTTAGCACATACTTTATCCAATAAAATCCAAAATAACTGGTAATAACTGGTAAACATTTTTTTTGCTTTACGTTGCACAGTAAACTGTTAGTCTTGCATGCAAAAGTAGCCTTCATAAGATTTGGAAAGAGTTTGCAGGCATTTAATTCATTACTCCTAACAGTCTTCCAGAAAATTGCATCTGTATGTGTTAAAAGAGCATTCCAAGCTTGTAGACCAGGGTGCTCACAAATACAGTGCAGAATATAAGAAATTGTGTGTAAAATTCATGATCTAATTTTGTAAAATCTCCAAGATCTTTAGAAAATGAACTACACAGTAATCTATAGAACTTAATAACTATCAGTTGTTTTGCTTTAAAAAAAGGGGATGAAGGCTTTTCCCCTCTTTCTTGCTTGGGGAAATGTAACCTGCCACCACAAGGTCCAAATTTCCACACATCTCCTTCAGCTCGCTCAGTCAAGAGAATATCGTACGCATTGCTTCTGCCAGTTATGCTTGCACCGATAAGATTCACACAGTGTTTGCATGGAGCTCTGAAGCAGTTATCTTGTGGGAAACCAGTCGCAAGCTACTAAGCCCCTTTAAACAATTAGTCTGCAAGCTACTATTTTTTGCGATTTGTATAAAACGAAGGAATTTTCACTCGTGCAAAGCCCCAGGTAAACTATAGTTGTAAATAAAAGCTTACACAAGTCAGATTTCTACTTTCATGAGATAATTCAAGTGAATCACAGTAAAGTACGAAGGCTATGCCGAAAGTTTTTAGCAGCCAGTAAAGTGTAATTCTGAGGACAATGGAATTTTTTGATTTGAAAGAGCAATGTTTCCCAACCTTGGAACATGCGCGCGCAACCCCTCCCATTGGTGGTTGCTCCACAGCAGGGAAGAAAGCACAGGCAGTGCTGAGTCAGACATGATGGCAAGATGGATCTGTCGTGCCGCGATTTTCGTGCAATGATTTTTTATGATTATAAAAACAACTTAAGTCTCAAAGAATGCCATTCTTCTTTGCTGTGTGTTTTTGGTGAGGCTTCTCTTTCTAGGGCCACAATTGGAATTTGGTTTTGCGAGTTTTCAAGGGGTCGGCAGTCAATTGAAGATGAACCTCGCTCCGGTCACCTACCAACAGCTGTGACAAGATCTAGATGGCAGTAACTTGCATGATGTTCGCGTGTAATATTGTCGCTTGGAACTATTGAATAATCAGTAATTCTAAGCTATATTTTACCGTCTGAAGCACCAGAGTGAAGCTGCTAAGTACTTTTGTAGTGAGTGTGGTTTTAAATCTGCATTGTGGAGATTAGTGTTTATTAAAGGATCAATTTCAACTATAACCTCATCCTGTTAGCTAACTGATAATGGCCGCCTCTGTTGATGGAGGTCGGCAAGATTTTTCTAACTCACTGAATCTAAATAATGAAAATCAGCAAGTCTCAAGTAACCTCATGAATCGACAGGATAAAGAAAGCATAATTCCCACCCGTACCGGTGAACCAGATAACCTCATGACAACCTCTATTACTGTTCCTAACACACTTAATCAATCTCCTAACAACCCAAGGTTAAGTTACTCTGCAGCAATACAATCCTATCCTACCAAAGGTCAAGCTATTGTTATTGAATCTTGTGATGGTATTAGTATCTGAGATTATATACTAGCAATTTAAAAACTGACTAGTCTTAGTAACATCCAATTTATCTCACGGATATCTAATG
Organism: Anabrus simplex; assembly: GCF_040414725.1. Taxonomy (NCBI): domain Eukaryota; kingdom Metazoa; phylum Arthropoda; class Insecta; order Orthoptera; family Tettigoniidae; genus Anabrus; species Anabrus simplex. The sequence continues at coordinate 467,790,760 of NC_090267.1, forward strand.
GAAGAATATGTATCTTCCTTGCAAGTCAAAATTGTGTTGAAGAATTAATTTCAAAACACCCCAAGATTCTCATAAATAATGTTTCCTTGGAAATAAGACCTCTCCTAACTAAAAACAAACGAGTTATTTTATCTAATGTTTGCCCTGTGATTCCTAATATTGTTATTGAAGAAGAATTTCCCAAACTCTACATTAAACTAGTGATGGGCAGTCTGAGACTAGGTCTCGAGATTTCTCGACACTAGCGCAGGCACTATTTCTTGCGAGAAATTTCGAGAGATCTCGAGAGCATTGTCCCCTCATTGTGCGGCAAGCAGCTTGTCGCAGGCCTACAGGTAGTCGGAGCTGAATGTTGTTTGTGCCAAGTATGCGAATAGCCAACCACAGGCCTTCTCCATTTCGTAAATTTGTATCAACAAGCGACTAGGGTGTTCATTTCTACTGAGGTCTATTTTGACGCAGTATAACATAATTATAAATGATGTGAATTCTGGCATTGTATGCACTGGTAGGTACACGAATGAGTGGTTTAAGCACAAAACTTGACGGCTACTGTACGTACACGTACCTGGATACTAGAGGCGTGCATTATTCGAACTCGAGACTAGGCAAGATACACCTTGCTGCATAGGTGTACAGCGTTATCAGACCCCACACTCAGTAACGTATGACCACTGCTTGTGTTTGCCGATATTTTAGTGACGAAGGAAATAATTCCTTGCAATGTATTCCCGTCATAATTATGTACTTCGGTATATGACAGTGCAATGTGTAATTGCATCTAGTTGAAGACGGATGTCCAAAATGCAACGTAAGTCGTGGTTGTCGGTTATATTGAAGAGATGTCACATAGCTCAGCCCGCTGTGCTGTTTATTCAAAAGAAGTAAAATACATCAGCATAAATACTGGGATGATCCGACACTTAAAATCACATAATATAAATGAAGAGGAATAGTCACAGAACACCTCCGGCTCGGTCTGAATCACAAGAAGTTACCCTGCCGATAACGATTGTGAGGCATCCAGGTAGGTTTACATCCTAATAACAGTTATTAACCAATTATATGGGTTATTCAGCTAATAAGTCCACCTGAAATAACTCATGAACAGTTGAAGATACTAGCGTTATGTCTTCACTTTCGTTAATGGTATTAAGGAGCTTATAGTTCAACATGCAGTGCTTTCCTAGGCTTTTGACAAAATTTATAGTCACACACGTTTCCATATGAGAACGGCTGATTATAAATATCAAGCTTACACTTGTAGTTACTGGGACGTCGCGTCGCGCAGCTCGCAGCACACGAGAATTGGTCTCGAGAGCGTTGCCCATCACCCCTGCTGAAAGAATTGGAGCAAAGTTGGAATTTTTTAAAAAATTATTGAATTTTATTATTGAAAATGCGCATATGCCGTGCAATAAGAAATCATTACATTACATTTACATTACTTTTCTTTGCTATAAGCTACGATGGATTTCTGTCTATTCCTGCATTTTATAATATGGTATCTATCACAGAGTTCCAAGCATAACTCACACACACATGCGTCGTTTGGTTCGCAATATAATTTGTTGCAACACACCTTGTGGTGAAAACCATGGATCGCCAGTCTCGTCGTCACATGTCGCATAGCATGATTAGCTTCCATCCAGGTCCTGTCTTGCATAGCAGATGTTGCATAGAAGTCTTTAGGTATGTTGTTTTTCTTCTCATTCAGATCTTGTATAAGCTGTTTAAAACTGGTAAAGTCTGGCATTTTAGATTACACGTTCCACTCATGTGTAATGGGGGTTGCATATATAGCAAAGCACATCTTCCCCGTCTCAAGTTCGAATAATGCACGCCTCTAGTATCCAAGTAGGTGCACATTCTATCTACAGTTATTCACAAATTATGCAGTGTTATTCAGCTGAGAAGTCCACCCCAAATATGTCGTGAACAGTGTAAGATACCAACATTCGGTTTTCACTTTTGTTAATGGTATTAAGGGGTTCATAGTTGAACATGCAGTGCTTTTCCAGGCTTTTGACAAAATGTATTGGCTCACACGTTTTCATATGAGAACGTTATTTCACGCAATAACTGCCAATGATAAACTACAGTATACTATAAAGTGTACAGTCGTAGTTACTGGTACGTCGCACAACTTGCACTACAGGAGGATCGGTCTCGAGATTGAACTCAACTGCGATATAGCTCATGGAACATACAGTAGTATAGATTTAACTATATGTACGCCAGGCATAGCTGCACTATTTAACTGGTCCATTTATTAAACTCGACAAGGAAGTGACCACTTCCCCATCATAATTAACGATGATCAAAGTTCTCCAGACAACACATCAAAACCCTAATACTGTAAATGGAATTTAAATAAGGCAAATTGGGAATCATTTAAAAAGACTGTAAATAACTATTTAAACGATCTAACTCCAACAAATAAATTTCCTTCTAAGCACATAAATGATATTGTTCAAGACTTCACTGAAGTAATAATTAAATCTGCTGACCAGAGTGCCCCAGAAACAACTGTGTCCTTCACGAGAACGGTCCCCTGGTGGAATGACTCCTGTAAAGAGGCTATCAAAAATAAAAACCGTGCTTACTACCTATACAAAAGAAATCCTACGCCTGAAAATAAAATCAATTTTCAGAAATATCGAGCAATAGCATGAAATAAAATAAAATTAAATAAGAAAACATCCTGGTTAACATTCGTCTCCTCCTTAACCTCCCAAACTTCATAAAGAGTTATGTGGAATAAAATCCATAGAATAGTGGTAAATACAATAAATTCTGTATTACTTCTGTAAGAGATCCAGTCGCTGGATCAATTATAAATGAACCTCAACAAATAGCCATTTTCAGAAATCTCTAGCGATAACAATTATGAACCTGAATTTCTTCACATGAAAACAACTCGAGATCCAATAGACTTAAGTGAAACTGTACCTACACCGAACTATGCTTATAATGATACTTTACAGTTACAAGAAATTATTACAGAATTCCAGAAATGTGGCAGATCTAGTCCTGGCCCAGACACCATTCCATATGCATTTTTAAAACAGCTTCCACATAGTGCACTCAATTATCTACTTGCTATTTTCAACTATTTATGGAGTTCCAAACTATTTCCAGATCAATGGCGTTGTGCTATTGTAATGCCTATACTCAAACCAGGAAAGGACATTTTGATCCCAGATAATTATCGTTCCATCGCCTTGACAAATACAAAGGGCACTAGGAAAGTTTTGCAATGTGAGTGAACGCTTTAGCCCTTTTCAAAATAATTTCCACCACACTAAATACACTTCTCCATACATCGAAACCAGTCACTGAACCAACTCTGCCACTTTTCTTCGGTTACATTTTCACATTCATGATCCCATGCAGCCAGAAGCTCCTCGTCGGGTGCAAAACACCGCCCTTGCAGCTTCATCTTCACTTCTGGGAAGAGTGCGAAGTCACATGGGGGAAGGTCAGGACTGTATGGAGGGTGATCAAGCACAGTCAACCCTGATCTGGCAAGAAAATCCATTGTTACATTAGCATGATGTGCTAGAGCATTGTCATGATGCAAGAGCCAAGTATTGAGCCGTGACCTTGGACGGAGCTGCTTGAGAGCCTGGATGACCTGAGGCAGACAAGTCTCACTGTACCACTTTGCAGTAACTATCCTTTGTGTTTCTAGCACAACCCGAGTCAGGATGCCCCGTTTAGTGAAGAATACTGCAATCATCCTTTTCTTCACTGACCTTGACTTTTGCACAGTCACAGGAGTACCCTCATCTTCAAACAGCCACACCTTGTTCTGGGATTTTGTTGGGACATCGTAATAATAAAGCCAAGTTTCGTCACCTGTAACGGTGCTATTGATGTTATGCGAAGTGCCATTTTCAAACTGTTTTAGCATTTTTCGGCACCATTTCAGTCGATGTGCCCTTTGTTCCTCTGAAAGTGAATGGGGCACCCAACAGGAACAAACCTTTCTATTATGGAGATGGTCATGTAGAACTGAATGAATAGCTGGTCCAGGGATGTGGAGGGTTTATTCTACCTGCCGATATGTCAACCGCCTCTCTTGCTGTAACATTTTCCTCACAGCTTCAATGTTTTCCTCAGTCACTGATTCAGACGGTCGCCCAGAACGAGGATCATCTTCAACCCCCAAATTTCCCCTCTGGAACTATTTGTACCAGCGGAAAACTGTTGTCCGATATGAACAGTATGTCCCCAGCACAGGAATCACTTCCTCCAGGCACTGGTCAACAGTTAATCCCCGAGCAAAATTGTAGCGTATAATTGCGCAATATTCACCTTTAGACGACACTGACATCTTAACACATTGCTGTCCGGCCCATCTGACGTATAACTGGCCCCTGTGGCCGTAAGTTTTTGGCAGGGACATGGAGTTATTGCAGGGTATCATAATTTAATAATTTTAGGTTCATTCACAGTTATATCTGTCCACATTAAAGTTTTTGGTGAGATTTTATATTTCGGTCCATTTTGGTAATGATATCTGTTTGATTCCTCCACCATATACGCCAACAAATCATTACAAATGAACAACTTGACATCACAATCTATATTTTCAGGTTCACTCGGCGAAGTATTAACCCCAGGCATCCACGAGAAAGACTCCAAAAACAGTATAATATCCTGTTAGGCCACTCACTGCCAGAAATATGGAGAATATTATCAACAGTACTTACATCTAGACCATCTTTGCTATCTGAAGCATCAGGTCATTGCTTGCATGGTGCAATAAATGTGTCATTCAACGCATCACTTCCACATAAATGCATGACACTAGCACTAGAATTATCATTAGACAATTCATCCTCACTCTTCTCACAATCACGGGAAATATGACAAATTTTCAGCGTATAATTCATGTGTAGTATCACCAGGAGTCAGTCCACTGTTTTTGTTTACCGGCGCTGCCATTTTTGTTTACTGGCGTTGATGGATACATGGAAGATATTCAAAGGCAAAAACAAATGCCACTGACGCACTAAAACGGGCAAAACCAGTACTAAAAGAAGCGTAGATTTTCTACCATTTAGGCACATCAACGTAAATCTCCAAATAGTTCCTCAATAACCGTTCGATGGCATCAGAAGACAGACTTCAATCAATCAATCAATCAATCAATCAATCAATCAATCAATACTGATCTGCATTTAGGGCAGTCGCCCAGGTGGCAGATTCCCTATCTGTTGCTTTGCTAGCCTTTTCCGAAATGATTTCAAAGAAATTGGAAATTTATTGAACATTTCCCCCTAACTCCCCTTCCTATAAATGAATATTTGCCCCAGTTTGTCCTCTTGAATTCCAACTTTATTTTCATATCGTGATCTTTCCTACTTTTATAAACGCCATTCAAACCTATTCGTCTACTAATGTCATTCCACGCCATCTCTCCGCTGACAGCTCGGAACATACCACTTATGATATAGATGTTGATTCCCATAGGGAATCTGAAATATTTGTCCTGAATGAGCAAATTTATAATACCAATATAAATGGTCCGTTATTGGACATCATAAATTTTCCAGCTAGCTCACTCTTGGTTGCCAGCGTTTCGCCCTCGTGTGCTAGGGTGGGCTCATCAGTTGGTACCTAGCACACCTACCAATACGCTGGCTAGTGCATACCGTGGAGGCCACTGCGTAGGCTAACTGGAGCCACCGGCAGTGCCAATGCACTAAGAGACTTTGTCTCATCACTAAAAATTGATGCCTGCTTGGCCATCAGATGATATAGATGTTGATTCCCATAGGGAATCTGAAATATTTGTCCTGAATGAGCAAATTTATAATACCAATATAAATGGTCCGTTATTGGACATTATAAATTTTCCAGCTAGCTCACTCTTGGTTGCCAGCGTTTCGCCCTCGTGTGCTAGGGTGGGCTCATCAGTTGGTACCTAGCACACCTACCAATACGCTGGCTAGTGCATACCGTGGAGGCCACTGCGTAGGCTAACTGGAGCCACCGGCAGTGCCAATGCACTAAGAGACTTTGTCTCATCACTAAAAATTGATGCCTGCTTGGCCATCAGATGATATAGATGTTGATTCCCATAGGGAATCTGAAATATTTGTCCTGAATGAGCAAATTTATAATACCAATATAAATGGTCCGTTATTGGACATTATAAATTTTCCAGCTAGCTCATTCTTGGTTGCCAGCGTTTCGCCCTCGTGTGCTAGGGTGGGCTCATCAGTTGGTACCTAGCACACCTACCAATACGCTGGCTAGTGCATACCGTGGAGGCCACTGCGTAGGCTAACTGGAGCCACCGGCAGTGCCAATGCACTAAGAGACTTTGTCTCATCACTAAAAATTGATGCCTGCTTGGCCATCAGATGATATAGATGTTGATTCCCATAGGGAATCTGAAATATTTGTCCTGAATGAGCAAATTTATAATACCAATATAAATGGTCCGTTATTGGACATTATAAATTTTCCAGCTAGCTCATTCTTGGTTGCCAGCGTTTCGCCCTCGTGTGCTAGGGTGGGCTCATCAGTTGGTACCTAGCCTACGCAGTGGCCTCCACGGTATGCACTAGCCAGCGTATTGGTAGGTGTGCTAGGTACCAACTGATGAGCCCACCCTAGCACACGAGGGCGAAACGCTGGCAACCAAGAATGAGCTAGCTGGAAAATTTATAATGTCCAATAACGGACCATTTATATTGGTATTATAAATTTGCTCATTCAGGACAAATATTTCAGATTCCCTATGGGAATCAACATCTATATCATCTGATGGCCAAGCAGGCATCAATTTTTAGTGATGAGACAAAGTCTCTTAGTGCATTGGCACTGCCGGTGGCTCCAGTTAGCCTACGCAGTGGCCTCCACGGTATGCACTAGCCAGCGTATTGGTAGGTGTGCTAGGTACCAACTGATGAGCCCACCCTAGCACACGAGGGCGAAACGCTGGCAACCAAGAATGAGCTAGCTGGAAAATTTATAATGTCCAATAACGGACCATTTATATTGGTATTATAAATTTGCTCATTCAGGACAAATATTTCAGATTCCCTATGGGAATCAACATCTATATCATCTGATGGCCAAGCAGGCATCAATTTTTAGTGATGAGACAAAGTCTCTTAGTGCATTGGCACTGCCGGTGGCTCCAGTTAGCCTACGCAGTGGCCTCCACGGTATGCACTAGCCAGCGTATTGGTAGGTGTGCTAGGTACCAACTGATGAGCCCACCCTAGCACACGAGGGCGAAACGCTGGCAACCAAGAATGAGCTAGCTGGAAAATTTATAATGTCCAATAACGGACCATTTATATTGGTATTACATACCACTTAGTCGAGCAGCTCTTCTTCTTTCTCTCAATTCTTCCCAACCCAAACATTGCAACATTTTTGTAACACTACTCTTTTGTCGGAAATCACCCAGAACAAATCGAGCTGCTTTTCTTTGGATTTTTTCCAGTTCTTGAATCAGGTAATCCTGGTGAGGGTCCCATACACTGGAACCATACTCTAGTTGGGGTCTTACCAGAGACTTATATGCACTCTCCTTTACATCCTTACTACAACCCCTAAACACCCTCATAACCATGTGTAGAGATCGGTACCCTTTATTTACAATCCCATTTATGTGATTACCCCAGTGAAGATCTTTCCTTATATTAACACCTAGATACTTACAATGATCCCCAAAAGGAACTTTCACCCCATCAACGCAGTAATTAAAACTGAGAGGACTTTTCCTATTTGTGAAACTCACAACCTGACTTTTAGCCCCGTTTATCAACATACCATTGCCTGCTGTCCATCTCACAACATTTTCGAGGTCACGTTGCAGTTGCTCACAATCTTGTAACTTATTTATCACTCTATAGAGAATAACATCATCCGCAAAAAGCCTTACCTCCGATTCCACTCCTTTACTCATATCATTTATATATATAAGAAAACATAAAGGTCCGATAACACTGCCCTGAGGAACTCCTCTCTCAACTATTACAGGGTCAGACAAAGCTTCACCTACTCTAACTCTCTGAGATCTATTTTCTAGAAATATAGCAACCCATTCAGTCACTCTTTTGTCTAGTCCAATTGCACTCATTTTTGCCAGTAGTCTCCCATGATCCACCCTATCAAATGCTTTAGACATGTCAATCGCGATACAGTCCATTTGACCTCCAGAATCCAAGATATCTGCTATATCTTGCTGGAATCCTACAAGTTGAGCTTCGGTGGAATAACCTTTCCTAAAACCGAATTGCCTTCTATCGAACCAGTTATTAATTTCACAAACATGTCTAATATAATCAGAAAGAATGCCTTCCCAAAGCTTACATACAATGCATGTCAAACTTACTGGCCTGTAATTTTCAGCTTTATGTCTATCACCCTTTCCTTTATACACAGGGGCTACTATAGCAACTCTCCATTCATCTGATATAGCTCCTTTGACCAAACAATAATCAAATAAGTACTTCAGATATGGTACTATATCCCAACCCATTGTCTTTAGTATATCCGCAGAAATCTGATCAATTCCAGCCGCTTTTCTAGTTTTCAACTTTTGTATCTTATTGTAAATGTCATTGTTATCATATGTAAATTTTATTACTTCTTTGGCCTTAGTCTCTTCCTCTATCTCGACATTATCCTTGTAACCAACAATCTTTACATACTGCTGACTGAATACTTCTGCCTTTTGAAGATCCTCACATACACACTCCCCCTGTTCATTAATTATTCCTGGAATGTCCTTCTTGGAACCTGTTTCTGCCTTAAAATACCTATACACACCCTTCCATTTTTCACTAAAATTTGTATGACTGCCAATTACGCTTGCCATCATGTTATCCTTAGCTGCCTTCTTTGCTAGATTCAATTTTCGAGTAAGTTCCTTCAATTTCTCCTTACTTCCACAGCCATTTCTAACTATTTTTTTCCAGTCTGCACCTCCTTCTTAGTCTCTTTATTTCTCTATTATAATAAGGTGGGTCTTTGCCATTCCTTACCACTCTTAAAGGTACAAACCTGTTTTCGCATTCCTCAACAATTTCTTTAAACCCATCCCAGAGTCTGTTTACATTTTTATTTACCGTTTTCCACCGATCTTAGTTACTTTTTAGAAACTGCCTCATACCTGCTTTATCAGCCATATGGTACTGCCTAACAGTCCTACTTTTAAGACCTTCCTTTCTATCGCATTTATTTTTAACTACCACAAAAACAGCTTCATGATCACTAATACCATCTATTCCTTCAGTTTCCCTATAGAGCTCATCTGGTTTTATCAGCACCACATCCAGGATATTTTTCCCTCTGGTTGGTTCCATCACTTTCTGAATCAGCTGTCCTTCCCAAATTAACTTATTTGCCATTTGTTGGTCATGCTTCCTGTCGTTCGCATTTCCTTCCCAATTTACATCTGGCAAATTCAGATCTCCCGCTACAATCACATTTCTTTCCATGTCGTTTCCCACATAGCTGACTATCCTATCAAATAATTCCGAATCCGCATCAGTGCTACCCTTTCCCGATCTGTACACTCCAAATATATCAAATTGCCTATTATCTTTAGAAATGAGCCTTACACCTAGAATTTCATGTGTCTCATCTTTAACTTTTCGTAGCTTACAAATTCTTCTTTCACCAGAATGAAAACTCCCCCTCCCACCTTTCCTATCCTATCTCTACGATACACACTCCAGTGCCGCGAGAAAATTTCTGCATCCATTATATCATTTCTCAGCCATGATTCAACTCCTATTACAATATCTGGTAAATATATATCTATTAAATTACTTAATTCTATTCCTTTCTTTACAATACTTCTACAGTTCAGCACTAACAATTTTATGTCATCCCTATTTGATTTCCAGTTCCCTGTTCCCTTATCACCGCTCCCTAGGCCATCCCGTTTCCCTGAATGTACCTCCCTATTACCCTTCCAAACAAATTTCCTAACTTATACGTACCACTGCGGTTTAAATGAAGGCCATCCGAGTGCAGATCCCTATCTCCTACCCACCCATTAGGATCTAGAAATTTCACTCCCAGTTTCCCACATACCCACTCCATAGTCTCATTTAAATCCCCAATCACCCTCCAGTCAGTATCCCTCCTACACAGTATTCCACTAATAACAATCTCCGCTTTCTTAAACTTCACCCGTGCTGCATTTACCAGATCCCACACATCTCCAACTATGTTGGTACTTATATCAGCTTGCCTTACGTTGTTGGTACCAACGTGAAACACTACCACCTTCTCCTTCCCCTCCTCCCTCTCTTCTACTTTCCTCAACATCTGCCTCAACCTAATTCCTGGATAACATTCTACCCTGGTTCCCTTTCCTCCACACACTTTCCCCACGTGTCTAACGATGGAATCCTTCATGACCAGAGCCTCAACCCTACCCACCTCATTTGATCCCCTCCCCTCCTGGTCAACCCTATCTTTCCTGATAGCTGCAGAAGCTACTTCCTCCTCCCTTTTCTCCTTCCCATGACCCTGTTCCATCTGTCTTTTCCTATCCTCTACTCTACATTTCCCTTTCCTACCTTTTCCCTTCCTCCTACTTGCATGCATCTCAGCAACAGTTCCCTGTCCCTCATTTTCCCTCTGTTGTTCTACCTGGAGTGACTCGTACCGATTTCGCACAGACACCTGTCCTGAATTCTGATCCTGAATAGAGCCCTTGGCCTGCAATCTCCTTCCCCTTAGAACATTAGACCACCTGTCTTCTACAACTCCTCCCTTTCCTTCCCCTCTCTCTTGTACACCTACTGTAACCTGTACATTGTTTGAGGGAGTCCTATCTTCCTTCCTGTCTTCTGTGAGAATCCTAATTATCTCCCTCAAACTTTCCAACTCCTCCCTCATACCCCTCAATGCCTCACCACACCCACAATAAGTACACTCGCGCTCCTTAGCCATTCTTTACGGGGGGAAAATTATAAATTAAAAAAATAAAGTAACTTATTTGCAAAAAAAAAAAAAATGAACTTGCACAAACACGTATTCATACGTGATCGGCTGCAGAGCACCGTGCTTGGAAACACGTATTGATACGTGAGCGGACAGCATTGTGTTAACTTGCTTTCAATTCCACTGCTTGGTAACAACTGGTGTGAAGATCATGTCTTGCTGTCTTCTAGACCGGTTTTCACCCCTCGCCATAAAAGGGGTGTCCAGCCAACCATTTTTGCGTACTGCAAAACTTTCCTAGTGCCCTTTGTGTAGGCTAGTGGAGAAAATTGTTAACAAGATATTATGCTGGTATTTGGAACATATACACTTTTTAGTGATGCACAAAATGGTTTTCGTAAAGCACGTTCAACAACAGATACTCCGATATGTTTAGAATCAGAAATCCGAGAAGCTTTCCTGAATAACCAGCATCTCATAGCTGTTAGCTGAGAAGGCATATGACATGGTGTGGAAAGACTAATTGAAACACTGATGAAACATAATATTTCAGGAAACATGCTTTACTTCATTTATAATTTCCTTAAAGATCGCCGAATTCAAGTCAGAACAAATGGAACTCTTTCACATGAAGTAACCATTGATAATGGAGTTCTCCAAGGATCAGTCATCAGTATCACATTCCCCGTTGCAATAAATGGCATTGTCTCAAACATTCACCTACCAGTAAAATGAAATGGCGTATGGCTTTTAGTGCCGGGAGTGTCCGAAGACAAGTTCGGCTCGCCAGTAAAGGCTTGCCTTTTTGCCAGTGATCTGACTATACAGTATTAAGTGCAGGAAGAAATAAATTGACTGCTCAACAGTTACTTCAAGAATCAATTGATAATATCCAAAAATGGGCTAAAGTTACAGGGTTCAAGTTTTCCAAAACTAAAACCAAATGCATACTCTTCTCCAAATGTAAACATACTGTACATGACCTTGGGCTGTACATCGACAATCACAAAATCGAAACGGTAACAACTATGAAAATCTTAGGAGTTTTTTTTTTTTTTTTTTTGCTAGGGGCTTTACGTCGCGCCGACACAGATAGGTCTTATGGCGACAATGGGATAGGAAAGGCCTAGGAGTTGGAAGGAAGCGGCCGTGGCCTTAATTAAGGTACAGCCCCAGCATTTGCCTGGTGTGAAAATGGGAAACCACGGAAAACCATTTTCAGGGCTGCCGATAGTGGGATTCGAACCTACTATCTCCCGGATGCAAGCTCACAGCCGCGTGCCTCTACGCGCACGGCCAACTCGCCCGGTCTTAGGAGTTTTATTCAACACTATGTTAAGTTGGATACCTCACCTGAAAAACCTTAAAGATGACTGCTTGCGAAGGCTGAACATAATGAAGATCCTGGCAGCAAAGAACTGGGGGGGGGGCAGACTACCAAGTGCTTATGAACACGTACAAAGATATTATTAGGGCTAAATTAGACTATGGCAGCACTGTATACAATTCAGCAAGAATATCTTCACTCAAAATCCTTGATTCCATCCAGTCCACAGCTCTTCGAATTGCTCTAGGAACCTTCTGCACCAGTCCAGTAGCCAGCATTCAAAGAGAAGCAAATGAACCACCACTTGCAATTAGACATAGACAACTAAGTTTGACTCACACGCTCAAGGTAGCAACTATGAGTGAATCAAGAATTAAGTTGTATGCTTTGCCTAACAAGCACCAAGCTACACATATTAAATCAGGATCACAACCACAGCCCTTCAATGTCACAATAGCCAAGTTCCTTGAAGAATTAAATATCCCTCCAATACTCCTCGCAGACAACTCTCTTAATGTCCCACCATGGACTATTACCCTTCCAATAATTAACTTTGAAATAAATTACAATCGAGAGATAGTGGATTCGAATCCCACTGTCGGCAGCCCTGAAGATGGTTTTCTGTGGTTTCCCATTTTCAAACCAGGCAAATGCTGGGGCTGTACCTTAATTAAGGCCATGGCCACTTCCTTCCCATTTCTAGGCCTTTCCTATCCCATCGTCGCCGAAAGACCTATCTGTGTCAGTGCGACGCAAAGCAAAAAAAATTAGTGTCAAAGATGAAATTGACAGTTCTCACTACCATCAATTATTTCTTGAAATTTCAAATAAATACCCAAGGCACACTGCAATCTATACTGATGGATCAAAATATGAGGAAAGAAATGGATGTGGGATTATATATCCTGAACGTACCATGCTATACCAATTGCCTGACTATTCTACAGTCTTCTCTAACGAGCTGTAAGCAGTAAAGAGGCTATGCTACATATACTGAAAACCAGCACCTGCAATAACTCCATTTTTTTCTGATTCAAAAAGTGCATTAAATGCAATAGAAAGTCCATCATCGAACCACATCCTTGTACAAGAAATACAACTGTTGTTTAACATCATGAAAGAAGGCAAGCAAGTCATCCTTGAGTGGGATCTAACAACAGCTACCCCTCACACTGACATTATTGCCTATGCTAAAACGTAATTATACCAGCAGTGGAAGATAAAATGGCTTCAAACAGCAAACTCCACAAAGTAACAACGGAATCTACAGTACAACACTATCTTCACAAACTTCACAGGCAAGATCAAGTCCCAATATCTAGACTCGATAAGTCACAGCTACTCCTTCAGAAGAAACTCCTCCCATCTGTACAACATGCAATAGTGTGTTGACTGTGAAGCACATCATTACAGACTGTTCACTGTACGACATGTGCCGCCAGTAACACGGTATACTTAAGGATATAAAGGGGGCACTCTCCTCTCCTTCACTGTGCAAACAAATTATCAAGTTTTTCTGTATTAAAAAATTTAACTGTTCAGTTTAAAATACCAAAATCTTTAATATGCCTCTCATTCTTCACTCTACTGTAATTTAATGTAAATTCTACAGTTAGAAGTCACGATAAGACCTTAGAGTTAAAGTGACTCTAAATTAACTTAACCCTGGAACCAGCAGTCGTAGCGATCACGACTCATTTTCCTGTTGCTCAACCGGCAGAGTCGCTATCGAGATGCATTACGCCAGCGCTGACTAATTTCGAGATAGCTTTGTGACACTCAACATCTTTATAACATATCTTGCATCATGTTGAAGAGGAAACTCTACTCCATAAATACAGCACAATTCTGAAGTAGTTTAGTGTGACAGAGTGTGCAGTATACACGTGGAAAAACGAGTATGCTTTGCAGACTGTCATTCTGTTGTGCTTGCTGTGGTTGTCTGATGTGCATTAGCTTCCGTGGTGCAAAGTGAATGAATTGTCAGGAAGTAGTGAAATTCATAATTATTTGTTTGATCTGGACAGCGAAGGTGATAGTGACATATTTTTAGAAGGCTATTTGTTTTACGTCGCACCGACATAGATAAGTCTTATGGCGATGATGGGATAAGAAAGGCCTAGGAATGGGAAGGAAGCGGCCGTGGCCTTAATTAAGGTACAACCCCAGCATTTGCCTGGTGTGAAAATGGGAAACCATGGAAAACCATCTTCAGGGCTGCGGACAGTGGGGTTCAAACCCACTATCTCCCGGATGCGAGCTCACAGCTGAGCGTTCCTAACCGCACGGCCAACTCGCCTGGAATTTTTGAAGGAATTGACGATTTTGACAATAATTCGTCAGGTAGTGGCGAGTCATATGAGCCTAGGATAAGTGATTTCAACACTGATATTGATGGATGATGTGGAACACAATGAACCAGCCACTGATGATGATAATGATGGTAATGCAGTTGACCAAACAGAACCGAACTGGACAAGAGTTTATCCTCCAGAGCCAGAAATAAATGTGGAAGAGAAGTTCAAGGTTCGAAACGCAGGTATACAAAATTGCCTTCTGCGAAACAGTCCTCCTCTAACATATTTCTATTTGTTTTTCTCGAATGCTACCTGGAATCTTTTAGTGACTGAAACTAATAAATACGCACAGGAAATTATTCGAAATAAAACTAATTCCGGAAATATGGGTCCGTATTCTTGTCTGCAAAGATAGGTTGACATTACAGTATCAGAAATGAAACAAACTCACTTCTGTAGTTATAAATATGGGTCTCAACCCTAATAACAACATTGAAAAATAGTAGTGCACTTCAAAATTGCAAATGTTTCTATATTTTCCTAAAGCCAGGTCGCTAAAATCTTTTGACTGGAAAGAAATATTCTATAACCTGTTGGTAATGGTAATTTTTGAAGCCTACATACTCCATAGTTTGAACACCGACAAACCCCTTGAACATGAGGAATTTATGGTTAGTATTGTCGAAGGTCTTGTAGATAAAGAAAGCTCTTCAAAACATTCCACCTGGACCTTCAGGGGAAATGGGACATCAGCTCGTACACCTCCCAGGAAAGAAACTGCGGTTGTGTCCTGTCCGACTGCAGGAAAAAGTCACGCACCCACTTCTGGTACCTAGGATGTACTTGTGGTGTCCATCAACAGTACTATCATAAATTAGAACATTTTTGGAGGCCTATGAAAGCAGGAAGGAGGAGGAGCCACCCCGAAGGTAGCGAGGATGAATCTGATTAAGTAAACTCACGTGTTGGTGCGATGTGCTTGTGTTATTTCAGTTCTATTTTACTTTACAACACTTCAGTGTAGTGAAACCTTTCTACATTTTTTTAATCAGCATAAAATTATGCAAATTTTGTATATAGTAAAATTGGCATATAATATTACAAATACTTTTTACGTACACGTTGCCCAGAACTTGGATTATTTTGGAATACTTAGAGTGTGTTGGATACTTCGCCCATACTGCATCAGGATACAAAATTGGTAAGTTTAATTTCCTACTATAGTATTCTTCGTCCTTTTCTGAATAAAATGACTTGTTCTACATAAAAATAAATTCAAAAACATTTTTATGAATTTTTTAAAAGTTGCTTGGAAAACTCGCCTAAATGCTTGCCGCTTGAAGGTAAACTGCTTGCTGGTTCCAGGGTTAATTAAAAAAAAAAAAAAAAAAAAAAAAAAAAGCTGTGACTCAAGAAAACATTGATGCTGCAAGGAAAATGATCAAAGAAGATCCACATCTTACATTTTGTGACATTGAAGAGACCCTAAATATTGGGTCAATAGAAGTGCAGACCATCGTTCACAGTTATTTAGGCCTAACGAAGAAATGTGCCTGTTGGGTGCCACATTCCCTGACAGAAAGACAAAAGGAAGAGAGAGTTGACTGTTGTAGTTACATGCTAGAAAAATTCAATGGAGGGCAGTCCCAAGATGCCTATAATATCGTCACAGGTGATGAAACATGGGTCTACCATTATGACCCTGAAACGAAGAGAGACTCTTCTGTGTGGTGCTTTAGAGGGGAGGAACCACCCACAAAAGATCGACAAAGTCGGAGCTCTGGAAAGAAGATGGTGGCAACTTTTTTTTTTTTTTTACGAAAATGGGGCATCTCACCACTGTGACCTTGGACTTGCATCGTACAGTCAATGCTGAATGGTATGGGAATGATTGACTTCCCAAAGTCCTCGCCACATGGAGGTCGCAGCACCCGAAGTCCAAGAGTGGGCACCTTCTGCTGCACCACGACAGTGCGTCTGTGCACATGGCTGCCAGAACAATGGATATTTTGGAAAAGGAAAAAGTGCATTGTTACACATCCCCCCTATTTACCTGACCTGGCCCCATGTGACTTCTTTTCCCCCCCCCTAAAACCAAGGAAAAAATTTGTGGGCAGCAGTTTTTGTTAGACGAAGAGGCCATTGCAGCGCACGAGAATGCACCAAGTGACATCCTGAAAGAAGCATGGACAGACATTTTCTAAGTAGTTTCACAGAATGGAAAAACGTGTACGTGCCAATGGAGAGTATTTTGAAAAGTTGTAATCGTTGTTTTGCAAATTTTTTTTTTTTTCTCAAACTGCTAAAAACGTTTGGCATAGCCCTTGTATGAATTTGATGCTATATGGTACCAGGCTATTTTTGGCATGGTAATACAGTTTGAGAATAATGAAAGCCCACTTTTTCCTAGGTTGATACTGATCCACCCCACTGTTATCCCAGGTTAACCCTTCAAGCCAGTATCTGAATGCCATGCCAATTATTCTACATGTAGTAATAAAATTCTGCAAATATCGCATAAACTATCTTATAACTCAAGTAAAAGAAATAAGTCCGACTCACTGGCTGAATGGTCATTTGAGGCCTTTGGTTCTGAGCGTCCTGGGTTCGATTCCCAGCTGGGTCGGGGGTTTTAATTGCGTGTCATTAAATCTTCTGGCTCGGGGACTGGGAATTGATCCCAACACTTTCATCTTCATATTCAGACAACGCACTACACTAACAACCACCACAGAAACACGCAATAGTGATTACATCCCTACATATAGGGTTGGCCTTGGGAATGGCATCCAGCCGTAAAACAGGGCCAAATCCAGATGTGCGACACAGTTTGCATCCGCAACCCCACAGATGTGGGTAAAGCGGTAGAAGAAGGAAATTATTAAATAAAATTTTCAAGACATCTTAACAAGACTTCAGGTTATGCTATGATGCAGTATACCAGAAGGTTTGAAAACTCCTTTCTCCGAGTCAGTTGCATAAATATTAGGGAACACTTCTCAGTTGCACACAAAAAAAAAATATTCACAGAAGCTTCATAATTTACTAATTTACGTTCTATGCAACAGAGTTTCTTTCTGGTCTGCATATTACAGGTCTAACTTTGAGTGGAAACTTTTCAACCATGATTCCAAGTAATATCTAATTTTGCAATTAGGAAAACAGTATACTGTGTGTCAGTTTTCCCTTTGCTACAAAGGAAATTCTTCATAAACCAGAATCCCACAGGAAAATTCTCTTTCACCCCCAACTAAACTAAGACCAGATTATTATTTTGATCAACATTACAAGTTTCAACCAACATTTTCAGCAAGTCACTGGCTCCCATTTCTGAACTTGTGACCTTGGTTTTAAAACAGAACCTTGATTTTTTTCCCTCTGTATATCTCCGCTAAAATTAGATCTGTTTATTCTAGTCAGAAGCAAACAAAATATGTAAATACACAAACGACAATCTTCAATTAATTCACACCATGGTAGACCAGTAATGAGCAACCACAACAGCGTGTTGCAAGAACATCATTTACTGTATACTGTAATATGCAGGGCACAGCATGGTCTGCGGTTCTCTGCAGTCACAATAAATGTTGTCGACAAGGAAGTGCCATTACTGGAGATTGCTTTCCAGCTCCAGAAAGAACACGACTGGATCATCTTTACACCATGCAGGAGGGAGGCTTTCTGAAGGGTGAGGCAAGGTAGAGTTATCAAGTTGAGAAAACCACATTTGTTTTCTTGCTGTAGTTGATGTAGTTTGCAAGTCTGCAGTGGTTTCCAGGAAGCCTCTCCTGGGTCTCAATCTTAGGGATAGCCGGTACATAACCATACACTGGGTGGGTTTACCCATGGACCAGTTTAGTTCTTTCTGCACAAGCAGCTTCCTCACAAAGAATATCTGGTGGTGTTATCCCTGAAAGCTGGTAAGTATGAGTTAGGAAATTTGTTTAGAAGGGTTATAGGGAGGTACTGAAACCGTACAGTGTCCTGTACAGCTCATTGAAATCATAGGTGCCTTTCTACCCTATTAAAATCATTTCTAAAAGTTGCATCTTAGGTAGGATGATGGTCGAAGGGATCGAGCGGCGTGTGGCCAGAACGAAACCCGCGAAAGATCGCCTGGAAAACAAAGGAAAGGTTGGGCTGGAGCCAAGCCTTCGTGAAAAGGCCCTCTCAACTTGCACATAGCATTGGAGATACAACGCTATGGTACTCAAAAACGCCCCGTGATGTGGCCTAGTTTCCCAGGGTTCCAAACTAACAGAAGGAACTACCGGTTTTTTATGCACGTTCCACGAATGCCAACGTTGAATTTTGGCACGTAAAAATGATAGGATATTTTGATCCAGACATGGGAAAATTATGGGAGGTACACCAATGAATAGAGCTGAATTTTCTGCGTATCCCAGACTGAAAATATGGAATACTTTATTCAAGGGGCGAAAGGAGGTCACCAGGTGTCCAGCTGTAACGTATTGCTAACACATGTGAATGTAAAGCGCCCCCCAAGCTATGAATCGCGCTCAAAGATGACTCCACCCACCAAAGGACGCTAATGAAATAATCAAAGGCAGGAATCAAATTACGAGGGAACTGCCATTCGCAGGTCGATCGCACCTGGTTCAATAGAAGAGGAAAGAGAGGGTCACAATACGCACCATTTAAATGTCTTGAATTCCTGGGATGAAAGGAGCTGTTGTCCTTAATGAACCGTGAAGATCTACGCCCCCAGTCTTCCGGCGGGAAGATAATAAAGGCCGGGCTGCCCCTCGCTGGACACAGTTCCTCTTGAGAGAGGACAGTGTGTTACATTGTGTTCCAGTTTTTACAGTCCGAAACCTATTGACCGCTTTCTAAGACAGAGTTATTGTGTCCGTCGCGGCTGTGAATTATAAAAAGCCTTGTGAAGTGTAGATGGGAAGTCAAGTAATAGCCAAGCGAGCCTAGGAAAATGTCTTAGTGCTGCATGTCAATTAATTAAGCTGTGAGCATAATTTTTGAACGAATAGCAGGAGTCGGCTATGGACAATGCCGGCATAAATGAGTACGTGGTATCAATAAATTGGTATCATCCAAATCGTTACTATGAGTCAGGGTTCTCAAGTATCGTGAGCCACCCGATTCATGCTGTGAAGGCACCCGCCTGTGATTAGAATGACCTGCCTGTTTATTGTGTAAATTCTGTGTGTGTGTGTCGCGGTAAACAAGAGGACCATGTGATGAATTGTGGAGTGTTATCCCTGTGGATTACTTTAAAATTGTAGCAGTGAACGAGCCAACCAGGATGACGGACTTGTGTGGACCATGGTCGAAGGACAACACGCTCGTCTCCAGCGCCGAGGCCATGCAGCAGTAAGCTCCGCCATAGGTCTCCCGTGGAAGGAAAAACCACGGCCACCAAACAGATGAGTTGATGTCCAAATATAATTTTCTTAGCATGATAATGTACAACTGGGGTCATAGGATGAGCTTTTCCTTTGTAATACCTAAATGTTGTAAAATAATGCATGTCCTAATATGGAGATTTTATTGTTTTTTTTTATCATGTTAACGTAAATTCAAGGGAGCTAACTCCCCGGATGACCCATTTCTTCCTTAGTGATTAGTTGTTCGTGAGGGGTTATTATTAGTAATATGTAGATATCCTAGCAAGTATGGGAAACAAGGATAGGAGAATATTTCGAGTTCCCCTAGGGGTGGTTGGAACAATAGTGTTTATGAGCAGGGAAGACCATGTCCAAAGGTTGTTAGTTAGAATTGTCTGGAGTGGTGTTTTTTTTTTTTGTAACCGGGATGAGACACAGAGAGACCGGAGTCTTTAATGTATGGTCAGCATATAAAATATACATTTTTTTTGGGCGATGAGCGAAGAGAATGAGAAGCGTGGAACAGAGGAATCATGAGAGTCCTATGCCCAAGGAAAGAAGATACGCGATATGAGACATAATGAGAGGGCCGAATGCCCAGATAGTTTTACGATGAGATAATTCGGATGTGATGCTGCCCATGCGGCGATCAACGATAAGAATGGGAAGATAGAGAATAAATGAGTATTTCTTGGGAATTCTGTGGTAAGATGAAATAAACAAATGAAGTGGGCCAGAAATATGTGTCTCCAGGAAAGGAGAGCTGGCCATTGTAATTGAGGGTCAGGAATCCCGCGTAGCCAATGAATGAGTGACAGTAGGAGTACGAATGACCTTCCCTTCTTTTTTTTTTTGCTTCTCTCCCCCTCGCAACAAAGCAGCCCTGCCGTGCTACTGTAGTTAAAGACTTGGGGCTCTGGGTTTCCACACCATGCCTGTTTGTTTGTTTTAAATGGTTCAGCTAAGAACACTTATGTAAATAATAATTCATGGTGATTTGGAAGGTAGTCAATAAATGATTATGGATCCCCCCCAATATCCGGTAGTATGAGACCATAGATAATTTAGGGATTTCAGAAATGTACCTCTCAGTCGGAAGGCGTCCAGTTCGAGCCCAGGTCAGAGTGGGCCACCTTGTGCAAGCTTCCCTTAAGCTCGCGCTGGGGCAGAAGATATTGATAACAATGTTTTTCTTACAGGAATGGCCCCATTTATACATGATGTGTACATATGATTGCGTTTAGTGTGCATTACTTTGAGTTCAAACAGAACCGATGTTTAACGTTGTGTTCTTGGTGCCAGATAAGGAAGCCCGGGGGTTTAGCTCAGTGGTATGTGTGTCTTTGTCTGTGTGTATTATGTAAATATCTTTTTTTAATATGGCAATCATGTAGTGTAGGAACCAGTTAATTACATGTTAAGAATAGAATGTATCAAGTAGGGGAACATCAGCTCAGATTAACGCGGTGTGATCGACAGAATAATAAATTTAACGACAAAGGTGCGACACTAATGAGGGAAAGATAGATGATAGTGGTCCCAAAACCTCAATTATACCTTTGTGCAGACTACGCCCTCAGACGAGTCAATTTAAAGTGTTAATTATTTTCTTTTCCTCCTGTATGCGAAGAATTCATTGTATAGGGTTGTTCTTTTTTTAATGTCATATTTCTGAATAAATTAGTCTTCGTAACTCCACCCATTATATGATTCTTATCATTTGTAGTAGTGCTAAGCAGTATCCAATAGACAGTTGAACCCAGAGATCCTACTTTCATATTATATAAGGCTCTATCTTAAGTATTTGTTTTATTTTTTCCTTCTTGCGAACGTACCACCCCCCAAGTGCTCGAGGTGCCGAGGCCAGCACAGAAGGTAGGAGGGGAGCGGTTCGAAGCTCGTTAGGCATTCCGAGCCACTCTTCACTATAGTCTCATCCGCAGTTGTTTACAGGTTACGCGGAGGCATTCTTATGCGTGGGTCGTCCATTCGAGGCCCGGAAGGATGTAGTACGTTCAGGGAAACAGGGTGGTACAGGTTTCTGGAAGTGAAGTAGGGATGACCTAAAAATTTTGTGTTGAAATGTAGAAGTATTGTTCTTTTTTTTTTTTTTTTGGTTATTTGCTCTACATCGCACTGACACAGATAGGTCTCATGGCGACAATGGGATAGGAAAGGCCTAGGAATGGGAAGGAAGTGGCCATGGCCTTAATTAAGGTACAGCCCCAGCATTTGCCTGGTGTGAAAATGGGAAACCACAGAAAACCATCTTCAGTGCTGCCGACAGTGGGGTTCGAACCCACTATTTCCCGATTACTGGATACTGGCCACACTTAAGCGACTGCAGCTATCGAGCTCGGTTAGAAGTATTGTAAAGAAAGGAGTAGAATTAAGTAATTTGATACAGTACTGTATATACTTACCAGGTATCGCAATAAGAGTTGAATCATGGCTGAGAAATGATATAATGGATGCAGAAAATTTTCTGACAGAACTGGAGTGTTTATCGTAGATATAGGATAGGAATGGTAGGAGGGGGTGAAAGAAGAATTTGTAAGCTACGAAAAAGTTACAGATGACAAACATGAAATTCTAGGTGTAAGGCTCATTTCTCAAGATAATAGACAACTTTGTTTTTGGAGTGTACAGATGCTGATTAGAAATTATTTGATAAGATAATTAGCAATCTGAGAAATGATATGGAAAGGAACGTGATTGTAGCGGGTGAGCTCAACTTACCAAATGTCAATTGGAAAGGTAATGCGAATGACAGGAAGCGTGGCCAACAAATGGCAAATAAGTTAATCTGGGAAAACCAGCTGAATCAGAGAGTGATGGAACACACTAGAAGGAAGAATATTCTGAACATGGTGCTGGTAAAACCAGATGAGCTCTATAGATAAACCGAAGCAACGGATGGTATCAGTGATCACAAAGCTGTTTTTGTTGTAGTTAAAAATAAATGTGATAGACAGGAAGGTATTAAAATTAGGACTATTTGGCAGTACCATATGGCTGAAAAAACAGGCATGAGGGAGTTTTTAAAAAGTAACCATGATCAGTGGAAAATAGTAAATAAACATGTAAACAGACTGTGGGATGGCTTTAAAGTAATATTATTGAAGAATGTGAAAACAGGTATGTACCTTTAAATGTGGTGAGGAATGATAAAGACCCACTATATTATAACAGAAATAGTGAGAATAAGAAGGAGGTACAGGTTGGAAAGAAACAGAGTTAGAAATAGGTATGGAAGTAGGGAAAAATTGAAGGAACTTATTAGGAAATTGAATCTAGCAAAGAAGTCAGCTAAGGATAACATGATGGTAAAGAAAATTGGCAGTCATACAAACTTGAGTGAAAAATGGAAGGGTATGTATAGGTACTTTATGGCAAAAACAGATTCCAAAAAAGACATTCCAGGGATCTTTATTAACAAGGGGAGTATGTATGCAAGGATCTTTAGAAGGCAGAAGTATTCAGTCAGCAGTATGCAAAGATGGTTGGTTACAAAGATAATGTTCAGATAGAGGAGGCGACTAACACTAAAGTAGTATTAAAATTTACCTATGATAACAACATTTACAGTAAGACACAAAAGTTGAAAACTAGAAAAGCAGCTGGAACTGATAAGATTTCTGGGGTCATACTGAAGAGAATGGGTTGGGATATAGTACCATATCTGAAGTAATTACTTGATTATTATTTGCATGAAGGAGCTATATCAAATGAATGGAGAGTTGCTATAGTAGAACCTGTGTATAAAGGGAGTGTGAGAGACATAAAGCTGATAAGTACAGGCCAGTCAGTTTGACAAGAATTGCATCCAAGCTTTGGGAAAGCATTCTTTCTGATTATATTAGACATGTTTACGAAATTAATAACTGGTTCGATAGAAGGCCATTCGTGTTTAGGAAAGGTTATTCTACTGAAGCTCAACTTGTTGGATTCCAGTACGATATAGCAGACATCTTGGATTTAGGAGGTCAAATGGACTGTATCGCGATTGACCTTATCTAAGGCATTTGATAGGGTAGATCATGGGAGACTCTTGGCAAATATGAGTGCAATTGGACTAGACAAAACAGTGACTGAATGGGTGGCTATATTTCTAGAAAATAGAACTCAGAGAATTAGAGTAGGCGAAGATTTTTATGACCCTGTAATAATAAACAAGGGAATTCCTCAAGACAGTTTCTATTGGACCTTTATGTTTTCTTATAATTATATATAAATGATATGAGTAAAGAAGTGGAATCAGAGACAAGGCTTTTCACAAATGATATTATTCTGAACAGAGTAATAAATGTTACAAAATTTTGAACAACTGTATAATGACCTGGATAATGTTGTGCAATCGAGAGTAGGCAATGGTATGATGATAAACGGGGTTAAAAGTCAGGTTGTGAGTTTTACAAATAAGAAAAGTCGTCTCAGTTTTAATTACTGCATTGATAGGATGAAAGATCCTTTTGGGAATCTTTGTAAGTACCTAGGTGTTAATATAAGGAAAGATCTGCATTGGGGTAATGACATGAATGGGATTGTAAATAAAGGGTACAGATCTCTGTACAAGGTTATGAGGCTATTTAGGGGTTGTAGTAAGGATGTAAAGGAGAAGGCATGTAAGTCTCCGATAAGACCACAACTAGAGTATGGTTTCAATGTATGGGACCTTCAACAGGATTACTTGATCCAAGAACTGGAAAAAAAGTAAAAGAGCAGCAGCTAAATTTGCTCTGGGTGATTTCCAGCAAACGAGTAGCATTACAAAAATGTTGCAAAGTTTGGGCTGGGAAGACTTGGGAGAAAGGAGATGAGCTGCTCGACTAAGCAGTATGTTAAAGATGTTGATTCCTATAAGGAACCTGAAATATTTGTTCCGAATGAGTACATTTATAATACCAATATAGTTGGTCTGTTATCACGTAGACTGCCAGGACACATAGCAAGAAATGTCCAGGTGGCCAAAGCATTTTTTCTTCTAGGTATGTAGTAAATAAGCAGTAAAGCAAAATTTGAAGTGATATTTCACTTAAGTGTTCAATGTACGTACGAAATACAATAAAAACTCCCAGCACCCCGAGGTACCGCCGTGGCACCACAGAAAAGTTCACTGCATGGTTTTGCCTAGACGGCCAGAGCGGTACATTCTAGCAGTACTAGAAGCTTGCATTGCTTGATAGTACACATTGTAGATAACAGAGCGTGCCACAATTTGTTTACTAGCGCTTAGGACTACAATCGCAAGCCACTCATTGCTTTACAGTAGGGTGTGTGTGAAATACTTGCAAGATATTTGTAAGTTATTTTACCAGTCAACAGAGAAGTTAGTTATAAAAATTAAACCGCTTTCTTCTCGAACTCTGAAGATAATGACGCTAGCCCTTCAGTATGATAATTCTGGTAAGTAGTGTCCATGTCAAACTGATCTCTTACGTTTTGCAACACACACACAAAAAAACTCTTTACTAAATTAAATTTGAAATATATTTATTTCCTTTTTACTCCTTGCCAAATGCTCAATGGTAATGTAAAATGTTGCTATGTCGTCAATGAATTTTGTCAATTTAGAAAATGCAAATACGCTCATGTTTACGCTATATTTATTGCGATATGCATAGAAATCAGTTCACGTATGGGTGCAACAACTTGGAAGGAATCAGTGTGGCCTATTGAATAGGTAAGCATAAGCTTGGGGTGAAAATGGAAAATTACAGAAAAGCATAACCAGGTTTCCCAGCAGTAGGATTCAAACCCACAATCTCCAAAATCTTGAACTTGCGAGTTAGCAAACCTGGCACACCTAAGCGCATGTCTAAACTGATTGGGCAAATACATATTGCTAATAAAAGGAGGCTGGATTAATAAAAAATACAGACTATATCTTGGAAACCAAGCATGCCAGGATTTGCTCCGAGGCCATAGCGGTACGCTATCACAGCGTTTTTAACAGCCCAGCGGTCCACCGGCCCGGCAGGGAAAGTCATATAGCAATACCTGTCAGCGGTACTTTGTACCGCCATGGCCTCATGAGACACTCGCTGAGCGGTACACTGGCAGCCAACGTGTTATTGGACATTATACATTTTCCAGCTAACTCATTCCTGGTTGCCAGCGTTTCGCCCCAGTGTGCTAAGTTGTGCTCATCAGCTGATAAGAAGCACACCTACCAAGACACATGGTTAGTGCATACCATGGGGGCCACTGCGTAGGCTACTTGGAGCCACCGGCAGTGCCAATGCACAATGAAACACTGTCTCATTTTCATAAATTGATGCCTCCCTGGCCGTATGTGTATGTTTAGTCCTCAGCCCGAAGGCTGGTTGGATCCTCAACAGCTCCGCCATCAGCTGTCATAGATGGCCTAGGCATCACTGAAGAGGCGTACTAGGGAAATGGGGAGTGAGGTAGTTTCCCGTTGCTTTCCTCACTGAGCCAGAAGTTGCTATTACATATCAGTCTGCCAAGCCCACTGAAATGCATGCACCAACCGACCCTATGAGTAATATTTTCACACCATTCATAGCAGGGACTGGCTGCAGAAGGAATGGCATTACTAGCATCACTCATACCTCAGTCACTTTCATTTTGTCAAAGCCAAGGATAAAGCTGAGACAGATCAATGAAAGTAACAAGATTGCTCTAGCCCATACCAGAAGACATAGTGCACTGTAAACACTAGGTCCCGCCAGCAAGGGCAACCTCCCTGGCCATCAGACGATAAAGATGTTGATTCCCACAGGGAACCTGAAATATTTGTTCTGAGTAAATTTATAATACCAATATAGTAGCCTATGCAGTGGCCTCCACGGTATGCACTAGCCATGCGTCTTGGTAGCTGTGCTACTTACCAACTGATGAGCCCAACTTAGCACACTGGGGCAAAACGCTGGCAACCAGGAATGAATTAGCTGGAAAATTTATAATATCCAATAACAGACTAACTATATTGGTATTATAAATTTACTCATTTGGAACAAATATTTCAGGTTCCCTATGGGAATCAACATCTTTATCATATGATGGCTAGGCAGGCATCAGTATTTGAAAATGAGACAAAGTCTCTCATAGTGCATTGGCACTGCCGGTGGCTCCAAGTAGCCTACACAGTATGCTCAACAATCGCATATCATAATTGAAAGGATGCTCCTGACCACGGTGACACATCACCAGAAGAGTGTACTGGCCGACTTAGGCACCACAAGTGCTGTCACAGATAACAAGTGAAAGTGAAGTGAAGTGAAATCTCTAGTAATTCTCAACGATAGTGAAAATTCAGTGAATTTACCATGTGAGAGTTTCAAATTATATACGTGAAAATGAATAATATCACATCACCACTATCATTACTAAAAGATTATTACTATTATCGCTTTTCAAAATATTATTATTATTATCATACTATGGCTATTAATCAAAATTATCACTACTTCCCTGGATAGCAATAATAATATCCAAACGGACAACATAAACATTCAGTTAACATAATTATCATTATCATTATTAAATTACTGTTATTATTATTATTACTATTAATTTACTAAAATATTTTATTTCCATCCTATGCAAAGATAAGAATTCAAAATATAAACCGCCACAAGACGAGACCAAACCAACAATGGACACACAGTTACTACTACCGCATTGTTGACAACACTGACTGACCCATTAACACAGTGACCACCACGACTATGAATGACATTCCAAACAAACAAATAACACCAAGACAAGAAAGACCATACCCCGCAAGAGACGTACTAAGTAGTATAAACCACTGTATAAATAAATATTAAACAATGTAACCTGTGAAATACATTTTTTTTTTTTTGCTAGGGGCTTTACGTCGCACCGACACAGATAGGTCTTATGGCGACGATGGGATAGGAAAGGCCTAAGAGTTGGAAGGAAGCGGCTGTGGCCTTAATTAAGGTACAGCCCCAGCATTTGCCTGGTGTGAAAATGGGAAACCACGGAAAACCATTTTCAGGGCTGCCGATAGTGGGATTCGAACCTACTATCTCCCGGATGCAAGCTCACAGCCGCGCGCCTCTACACGCACGGCCAAATCGCCCGGTCCTGTGAAATACAAAATGGATCATATTACCTAACACATATGTTACAATACAAAACAAAATGGACCTAACAACTATAGCCAAGCAAGAGGCTCCACGAAACAACAAATTTACCTTTAAAAATTTGTAAAAAAAATATATATAACTTGTGCTTGATATGTAATTATTGTAAACTGATACATATGTAGTGAATACGATCAGCAAGAAGGACTTAAAGACTCTAACCAAAGAAGAAGCTCAAGGAAACAATTACCAAATGTAAATATATGTAAATATACAAAGAAAGAATTCAATAAACGGGGTCTAGCGAGGGAAGACTATGGGGGAGTGTGGTGCGGGTCCTCTCCGTGGGTTGGTTCCCCTTGGTGGTCTGGCGATCTCTGCGCCAAATCAACAATAAATAATGACGTATGTACAACACATACAACCACGTTTAAAGCCAAAGTATCAATAAATCAAAAATCAAAGGCAAAAGAGCTACTAGGAATGAAATAACCTCAGCAGCACAAGCCAGTGGCGTATGCTGGGATTAAGATATGGGCTACCACTACACTTCGAAGGTTGGTTTAGTGAACGTCAAGCCTTCAGCATTTTGAGCTGCAGCCAGTAGCCAACCGAGAAGCCTGCTGTGTTGTCAAGGCTGCTTGCAGTTTCCCAAGCTACTGCCCTGATCTCTGCTGCTATCAACACTCAACCCGTGATTAGTTGAGATGAAAGTCCGGCTTTGTAGCTAAATGGATACATGTTTGCCTTTAGTCCGATGGCCCCGGTTCAGTTTTCAGAATCAACTCCCTCATTCTGTTAATTCCTTGGCTTGGGGACTGAGTGTTTATAATGTCTTCGCCATCAATTTATCCTCATTAGGTCACCAGCAAGCCCATACATATGCCATGCCCCATTATTATTATTATTATTATTATTATTATTATTACGGCATTTCCGGCTCCATGGCTAAATGGTTAGCGTGCTGGTCTAGGGTCCCGGGTTTGATTCCCGTCAGGGTCGTGAATTTTAACAATCACCGATTAATTTTTCTGGCATGGAAGCTGGGTGTATGTAACGTCTTCATCATTTCATCCTCATCATACCGCGCAGGTCGCCGATGGGCGTCAAATCAAAAGACCTGCACCTGGCGAACCGAACATGTTCTCGGACACTCCTGGCATTAAAAGCTATACCCCATTTCATATTATTATATATGCAATAAACCTATTAAGACTACGCAAGGTACTCGGAGGCGTGCATTTGCCATTCTTCTTCTTATTAAATTAAAATGTTGAATTTTACAGCGGTCATACGCATCGTTCACTACTTAATTAGCTTCCTTAGGAGATTGGTGGTGGTGTCCGACCCATGATCACAGATTTGATTCCATCCAACAAAAGAGAACACTAAACCTGAAAGATGGCATTTCATTTTAGCAGATCTACCAATAAAAAGAAAATAACAGCAGCCCTGCAGTGTCTTCCTACAAGGATGTGGAAGTAAACGGGAGTGAAATACTAGCGCACTGTTATCTATATAATTAAGTCAGAAGTATGAGGTGAGGAAGTACAGTATATACGATGAGTAACGCATGGTTGATAGCAGTGGTGATCTGACGGACCGAAGCCTAGCATACCTATCCCTCCTGTCCCCACTCTTATCCGATATACAGCAGCAAGCCGGGTGTGGCAAGTCGAGGGGAGACAGTCTGGGCTGCAATATCAGTTTCAGATGCCTTGCTCTCAGAAATACGTGCAACAGTTTTTCTCACTGCTTTGAAGCTTTGTAAACGGAGCAATATTTCACAATAATAGCCTTGGTAGCCGTAAGTATATGCCACTGGCACTTGGTAGGTGTGCTACTTACTAACTGATGAGCCCAATTTTGCACAATGGGGCGAAACGCTGGCAACCAGGAATGAGTTAGCTAGAAAATTTACAATGTCCAATACCAGACCAACTATATTGGTATTAAGTGGTATGTTCCGAGCTGTCAGTGGAGAGATGACGTGAAATGACATTAGTAGACTAATAATTTTGAGTGGTGTTTTTAAAAGTAGGAAAGATCAAAATATGAAGATAAAGTTGGAATTCAAGAGGACAAATTGGGCAGATCCTTGTCTATAGGAAAGGGAGTTAGGGATTGGAATAACTTACCAACTATATTGTTAAGTGGTATGTTCCGAGCTGTCAGTGGAGAGATGACGTGAAATGACATTAGTAGACCAATAAGTTTGCAATTGAATTCCAACTTTATCTTCATATTTTGATCTTTCCTACTTTTAAAAACACCGCTCAAACTTATTAGTCTACTAATGTCATTTCACGTCATCTCTCCACTGACAGCTCGGAACATACCACTTAATACCAATATACAGTAGAAGTCCGCTATAGCGAGTATGGCACATAACGAGAACCCCGCTATAACGATAACTTTTGTCCGTCCCTTCAAAATACAGTAGAAGTCTGCTATAGCGAGTACGGCATATAACGAGAACCCCGTTATAACGATAACTTTTGTTCTTCCCTTCAAAATTCCTATATTAAACTGTGTATTATCCTTCGGTTACAGTGAGAACCCTATCGCTGACGCATCCGTTATAACGAGTGATTATACGCGCTCTATTTTTTTTTTCTGTTGCCAATATTTATGCACCCAGTCATTATAATACATGCGATCGATCATCTTCGGTACCGTATCGTTTTCTCGCTATGTCCACCAGCGAGCTCTCTCGTCGATATTCGAGGCAATGTCGGAGTCAATTAGTAATACCCGTCAACTGCTCTTCCGCGAGGAAAAGCAAAGAGGAGAACCTGTTTTCGTAATAAATGCGTAAATAACGTGTCCGATAGCAGTTTTTAACTCGTTAAAGATAAACGCTGAATAAACGATCGCTTAATTTTAATGCTAAATACCGCAATTAAGAATGAGATAGGCCTACACCTCAAGATATGGCAGAGTGCGTCATTGATTACGAGGTTCGTTTATATTTTCTCGCGTCCGTTAAATTACGGAAAGGATATTATCATGTAAATTTATAGCGAGAAGATTATAATTTCTCTACTCCCGCTTGAAGTTTGTTTTCATCATACATGTAGTACAGATATAAGTAATAATAATAACTTAAATGTTTCCACCTTTTCAATACAATATATTCACAAAATTACACGGTACTAGTTTCGACCCATCTAGGGGTCATCATCAGCCGTATTGGAGCAAAGATCATTTGTGGCGAAATCCTAAGACAATATTATTTTATTATGTTATTCTTTAAAATAATATTGTCTTAGGATTTCGCCACAAATGATCTTTGCTCCAATACGGCTGATGATGACCCCTAGATGGGTCGAAACTAGTACCGTATAATTTTGTAATTTTGTGAATATATTGTATTGAAAAGGTGGAAACATTTAAGTTATTATTATTACTTATATATTGTTCAATACGAACCAAAAACATGAAATTCATAACCATCAATAGTACAGATATGTTAAGATATGTGACACTATTTGAATAACAAAACTGAAACGTTTGCCACAAAATGCGATCGATCTTCGGTACAGTGTAGTTTTCGTGCTAGGTGCATTTACGAGCTCTCTCGTCAACATTTGAAGGCGATAACGGAGTCGATTAATAATACCCGTCAACTGCTGTTCTCAAAAGAAAATTTGAAATGAAGGAGGATAAGACGTTTTCGTAATAAATGCATAAATAACGTGGCTGATAGCAGTTGTTAACTCGTTAAAAATATAGGCTGAAGTAAACGATCTCTTAATTTTAATGGTATACCGTATACTGAAATTAAGTAAGGAAGTGATACACCTTAAGATATGGCAGGGTACTATCACTGATTTCAGAGGATAGTTTATATTTTCTCGCGCCTAGTTAAATTTCGTAAAGCTATTCCCATGTCAATTTTTAGCGAGGAGGTTATCATTTCTCTTCCTTTTTTTCAAATAGGTTTCCATGATAGGTATACGGTTAGGTTAGGTGATACCGTTTGAAAAAGAAAACTGAAATGTTTGCCACAGAATCCTCTGGAGTGATACCGTATTTCTTCGAATCCAAGACTACGTTTTTTTCTCAGAATATCGTGTGAAAAATCAAGGGTCGTTTTGCATTCGCGGCCTGATAGTAATGAACAGCACTGGCAACCACCGCAGTAACCAAACCACACTGTTTCTTTTCACCCCCCTAACCGCGCGTGCCTTGCGCTTAGTAAAATCAAGTTTTATAGACAGCCGAAGTATTTTCGTGATGGATCGTAGTATTGTAAAGATACGTGAAACAGGTATTGCTGGAAAATTTTCAGCGTGTTCTCGTGGATGTTATGACGCCAATTTTAAGTTAAAGGCCATTAAACACTCAGAAATGTTCAATAATTGTGCAGCTGCAGGAAAATACGGCATAGGCCTAATTAAAGGCCATATTCGGCATTACCGTGAAGACAAAGATAGCTTAAAAATGCGTACTGTACAAAAAATGCATTCAGTGGCCCGCAACAAGGACGCTTTAAAGAAGTTGAAGATGAAATTGTGAGGTACGTGCACAAAAATGCATGGGCGGAATTGCCGTACCGCGGCGCAATAAACTTGCTCGTTGACTTTCAAAGTCCGCAATTAAGACCTATACATCGCTAGCCGCTGAAGCTGGCCGAATCTGGCAAGCAAGACGTGCATGTAGCGGCAGCCAGTTATATCTGACGCTGAGTGAAAGTACCGGTAACAGTTTTATAGTAAGCTAGAATATTTTCCTGGTGGATCGTCGTATTGTAGACGCACGTGGAATGTGTATTGCCGGCAAATTTTCAACGAGTTCCCTTCGATATTATGATGCTAATTTTAAGTTAATGGTTATTAAACCCAGTGAAATAAAGCAATAATTGTACAGCCGTAAAAAATACGGCATAACTAAAGCCAGTGTTCGGTGTCTACAGTCTAAAAATGCGTACTGTATAAGGAAAGACATTCATATGATTTTACAAAGCACTTTTTAAGCCTGATTAATGTTTTTGAAAGAAAAAGTGAGAGCCATCTTGGATTCGGAGAAATACGGTAATATAATATTTTTCAGAATGAAATTAAACACACACACTTTCACGTTGTATCAAATTTCAAAAACAACATACAAGTAAGCCGCAGCCTGGATATTATCCGCGAAAACTCAAATTTTGAACAAACTGATTGCCATTGCATACTGAATTTAATGTGTATGGGGGTTTTCCCGACTTATACAAAAAATCGGATATAACGACAATCTGCTATAGCGAGTAAAATTTTTGCCATTATGAATTCTCGCTATAACAGACTTCTACT
The DNA here is from genome assembly GCF_040414725.1 of Anabrus simplex. NCBI lineage: Eukaryota > Metazoa > Arthropoda > Insecta > Orthoptera > Tettigoniidae > Anabrus > Anabrus simplex. The sequence goes on from NC_090267.1 coordinate 467,824,054, forward strand.
GTATTTGGTCTGTTATTGGACATTATAAATGTGCAATTTCTTTGCATTCATTTAAGACAAGGCTAGGAAAATAAAACATAGGGTGATTGCCCTAAATGCAGATCAATAGTGACTGATTGATTGGTAGAGTTTCATAAGAGGTGTAGGCCTCAGACTATCTGAAACATCATCTAAAATAATAGAATGGCATGTAACCACAGTCTAATATACACAGTCGCGAAGCTCGGCTTATTTTTTTCATCCATGCGACTGCAGCGCTCCACGTGGCCAGCAAGCTGCCGGTCTTCTGGGATGTGTAAGTTGTATACGTTATGCGAGGTAAGCGTGAGGTAATTACATTATAGATGATCGGTTTTCTATTAAATTGACATGGTATGCACGAAAGAAGGTGTGTGTGGCTCAATAAATTGCTCAGTTACAAGAAGACACCAGAGCTATCATTCTTTAGGCTTTCTAAAGATCCTGTACATTAAAGCCTTAATTACTGTTTACATTTTCGGATAAGAGAACAATATTGTGAAGATTCAGAAATTTAACTTCAGATAAGTAGGCATTTCGTTCATCACTGATTCAGGAATGTAACTCATAGTGAAATCCATCCAATTATATGAACTTAAATAACGTTTCAACACAACCGTAACCTTTAACACGTAGCGGTGTTTTGATTTTCAATGTGTAGAAAATTGCTGTAGTGGTTAGTGTGATTAGCTACCACCACCCGGAGGCCCGGGTTTGATTCCCGGCTCTACCACGAAATTTTAAAAAGTGGTTCGAGGGCTGGAACGGTCCACTCATCCTCGGGAGGTTAACTGAGTAGAAGGGAGTTCGATTCCCACCTCAGCCACCTTCGAAGTCGTTTTCCGTGGTTTCCCACTTGTCCAGGCAAATGCCGGGATGGTACGTAAGTTAAGGCCACGGTCGCTTCCTTCCATCTCGCTTGTCTAGCCCTTCCAATCTTTCCATCCCCCACAAAGCCCCTCTTCAGCATAGCTGGTGAGGCCGCCTGGGCAAGCTACTGGCCCTCCTCCCCAGTTGTATCCCCCAAAACCAAAGTCTCACGCTCCAGGCCACTGCCCTAGAGGCGGTACAGGTGGGATCCCTCACTCAGTTCGAAGGAAAAACCAACCCTGTAGGGTAAATGGATTAAAAAAAGAAGAAAGACAAGAAAATTGCTTGTAAATAGTAGGGGGGATGATTTATTGAAGAAAAATGTGAACTATTTGTACAATAACATCACGTTATGTTCCAATCATTTTGGAGATAGCCAGTTTATGTCAGCAGAGAAGAATTAGTATGGAAACTCCGCAGATTTCTTCGAACCGAAAGTTATTGATAAGAGATGATTAGCTCGTCTCAAAGGAGCACAACACACAGTCATAGGTTGCACCGACTCAGATAGGTCTTTTGGCAACAGTGGGATAGAAAAGGGCTTGGAGCGAGAAGGAAGAAACCATGGCCTTAATTAAGGTACAGACTGTTTTAACAATGGGAAACCACAGAAAACCATCTTCAGGGCTGGCGACAGTGGAGTTCGAACCCACTCTCCGAAATGTAAGCTGATAAGCCGCCCAGCTATTTGCCCGTTTGTCAGAGGAGCCGAGAGAACGTGGGCTGTATGCTCACTAACTTCGATGTAGTATACTATTAATTCCCTAATGTTAATACCTGATTTCCTACATTAATGCTCTGAAGGTACTAAGTCATTAGTGTTGAAATTATTTGTGAAACTAAGATTAGATTACCTTGTGATATTTTGCAATGAATGTTTTCAGTGTCACAAAACAAAAAAGCTCAAAATCCAGCCATTTAGATTCCTGAGATGTTTGAATATTATTTGAATTGTTTTTAGTTCATTACTATTTTTATGATTTATGTGAAATTACCAAATTCAGTTCAATAATAGGATTTTCAAAATGTCTAAGACCTTAACTACAGTGGTATGATCAGCTGTTCCTTCGAAAATAAACTATTGTTGTTTTCCTTCGGTATTATTACCTCGCTCTAGTCTAGTGTATCAACGTATTTTATTAAAATGTGCGATTAATATAGTTGTCGAGGTGGTTACAGTTTATAATTTACGTGGAAATGTGCATTCAGCTGTTGGATAGAGAATTGTTCCGGACAGTTAGAGCTTGCTGGCCGCTACGAGCGCTAGTGTCGTTCCGCCTGGCAACAGGATGCCATTTCATTACTAAGGAGCTTCGCGACTGTGTATATTAGACTGTGATGTAACGTTGTCATAGTTGTACTGCAGCCCTGGTTGTTCTGCAAATGGTATTTTGCAGGTATTTTGTCGTGACATGTCCACTGTAACCGTCACCCAATGGCTCTTGTCACTGGATGTGCTGGCATTAAATTATTGCCTTCATCTTCCTTTGGAAAGAATCACTGTAACTCTTCTTCTAATAACACCTCACTGTTTCTTCCATTTCTTCTATACAAAAGATTGAAAATTCCAGATTCCCAAGAGCATGAATGGTCTCAACACTGTAATTCCTGGGATTCCCATATGTAGGTAATGAAAAATCACTCAAGATAAGAAACTTAGCTTGCACTTTTGCATGCTGACTGCACATAGAGCTTGACTTTGGTCAAATTTTCAGAACTTTCAGGAAAGATCCACAGGTAGAAGGAAAGGTAAAAAGATTAAAGATTGAAAATCACAGAATGTGTATTTAGGACAATTCATCGATGTGACACGGTTCCAACATCGTACTGAGCTGGAAATAATGTGTATGTCAAAACGGCTCAAGGGGTTAAAGTCTACTTTCAATGGATCAAGGATGAATTTAAACAAGACTAGATCTATGCTCTCTTGAGAGTTGGCATAGAATGAGTTTATCCAAACATTCTAAACAAGATTTTATTTTACAGTGCAATAAATACCAAATATTAAGACAAACCACAAAGAGTGTATCTGCATATAAATATCGAGCATTAAATTAGTTTATCGTAATTACACAGTAAAAGTACTTCACAAGGAACACATATATAAAACAAAATACTATACAGAAATACTTCCAAGGCCTCCACTTCCAATTTAGTGTGTTCAAGCAGCTGCACTGATTACACTCGGTACCTACTTAAAGAGAAACTAGCCATGCAGTAAGAAGTGCCGAGAGGGCAAGTGTAATATAACCAGTCATATACACTTGTTTTATGGTGAGAAATCTTCCAGTGTCCCAGGCCTGAAATCAAGAGAAAGATATAACTTAATAATAAATATCCACAACATTATCATCATACGAGATATATTGATAGTCTGACAAATAAATGTAGGCAAAATTTTCCTTTCAGTCAATTCTCAAGTAGATTTCACATGACTATATAAATGAAGCAAGTGTGGTGATGGCTCTTACTAAACAGTTAAATATAATTACACACACATTGTTTGGATTTTATTACAAAAGGCTTAGATAGTAAAATCTCAGTAAGTTGTATCTGCAGGTGACAAGGAAAAAGAATGTGTTAAGCGAGAAAACTTAAGACGGAATTTATGAATAAAAACTATTCTACAGGGATATGGAAACACTAGATACGATTTTTTCCACATGAGGGCATTTTATGTTGCATATCCACGGGTACAGTGAAAACTATATCTGTCATTTCTAAAGATGAGAGGAAAGTATTAAGAGGTGAAAACCTTTTCTACTGGGGCTTATAAAATAACAATGCACTAAAAGGTGTGAAAAACACCAAACAAATATGGAAACATGTGCACAGGGGAGGGTCAAAAAAATATCTAAGTATGATTGCAGATCACACTCTTTCTAAAAAAAAAAAATGTTAGCAGAAGCCTTTTATTTCAGACCAGTGGGTTACTAACCCTTAAATGCGGAATTTATTATTTCTTTCAAATAGGATTGTTTTTCATTCCAGAAATAATATATTATCAGAAAAAAAACTTTGTCAAAATATTTTTAAAAAATATGTTTGGATCAGTCAAAATGTTAAGTGTTTTGAATGTTTCACATATCGGTATGTACAAAGCTGTATGATTACTGTAGCTACTGACACACTTCAGTCTTAGGGATATTTCTTGCTCACTAATTCTCTGACATAAAGCAACACTTTATTTGTTTTGTCTTAACTGTTTAAAGTTTACATTTTACTCCAGTGATTAGCAAGAATAAAATATAGTTAAATTTATTAAATATAGTTATATAGTTATTTTTTATACACTAGCGACACCCACCGAGTTTGTATGTAAGGTAAAATCGTAAAGCAGATAGAAAGCAAGTAAATTCTCCTTTGCACATATGCAATGCTGTGCATTTAAGGGTTAAACACTATTTTCTGGCAACACTCTTAGACAATGAATTGGAGGTTACACTCGACGAAGTGCGACTGTGAGGAATGACTGACTGACAAAATAAATTTCTAACTTCTGAATTAAATGCAAAATACAAGCAAAAATAAGTTCACTGTGTAATTCAGCAATCTCACTGCTAACCGGCAAGCAAAATGAACATTCCTGAGGTTAACGGCTTGCTTCCTGAAGGTACAACTTATCCTGTTAAAGTTCAGGAATTCAAGACCTTTTCTTGTAATGAAGCAAGTATGGTGATGGCTCTTACCAGAGTTGGAAAACAAGTTTCTTTCACAAGAGATGACAACATTTTCAGGGCTAGGAAAAATGTGATCGTACTAAATGGTAATAGTGAAAATTCATGATGTGATAAACGAGGTATATTTATATAGATTTAATATGATGCCCTTGGTTGTGGCATCATACACAACCATTAACCTGGCTCAAGGGATATAGGGTCATCTTCCCTATCCTTCACTTTAATAATTATTGTCTGGCGCATCCACGTTGTGGGGGTGGGTATCCTCCACATCAGTAGGCCAGTGTGAAGGAGAGCTAAGTTCAGGCAGGGACCCGTCTCAAGGGGTATAATGTGGAACCCATGCTCAGGGTTACGGGTGAAGATCTTAACAGCATCTTAGGCAGGGAAGGAGACCTTCAGAATGGCAAAGATGGTGGATGAGGCAACCCATCCTCTCTGGGGGAAATTACGAGAGAAAACCATTGCCTTGTGGAGAAGAGGGATCTTCAAAGGCTAAGGGAGTAAACTCCGAAACAAAATTCTCAGATGCATTAGGCTTAGCAGGTTAGCAGATGATTAAATTTGTGCTTGTATTTGTACTACAATACAAGCCTCGGATGGAAGTTTAAAAATGGAAATGGAATTGACAAGCCTGAATACAGTTGCACTGTATGATGGTAATGCTGATGTTCATGCAAGTGTTAAGATCAGAGAGCAAAACCTGATTTGGAACAAAATATTTTAACATTCAATGGGGAGGAAAATGAATTGAATGACCTAATGGAGAGACGAAAACTCGACAACCTGGGATTAAGTGGAGTGAAAGGGAAAGGAATGAAGAAACTAAGAAAAGGGTCCACCTTGTACTGGATGCGTAACAGTAAAGAGAAAAGAAATAGAGTGGGATTTGTAGTGAATCAGAATGTTGAACCAATAGCTGAGTTGAGTATGTAAATGAAAGAATTATAATAATGCACATATATGTAAGACAAAGAAGAGTTCCTCAATGAACTGGAAACACATAGAATGGGGTATGAGAATGTTCTGGGCCCACATGGGTATGGCGATAGAAATGAAGATGGAGAGAAAATGTTGGACTTTCGTATCAGAAATAACCTGATAATAAAGAACATATGGTTTATGAAGAGAATACCTATAAGATCAGCCAATATAGTTGGGATGGACAGTATGGAACACTCATCGATTTTATAACAGACCGAGAATGGGAAAGATACTTCACGAATATGAAGATAATCCCCAGGGGAAAGAAGGTGATCAAAGATTATTAATCGTGGAATTAAAACAAGTAAAAATCCCTAAAATTGTATTGCAGAAGAAATCAAAGATCAGGATTTGGGCATTGGAGGAGGAGGATAAAAGAATGGCATTCCAAGATTGTATAAAAAGGAAGTTGCCTAACACGGAAATACGAAGTGGAGAAGAAGAATGGGACAATTTAAGACATACATTTGTGGAAGCAGCAATTGAGGTATGCGGGAAAACAAATGCAAAGGTTAAGGTAAAGGAGACACGGTGGTGGACAGACAAAATAAAAAAAGAAATAAAAGGACGGAACAAGGTGAAGAAAGAAATGGATAAGGAAAAGCAAAAAAATATATCAGAGGGATGAGAATAAGATAGAAAGGTTACATGTGGAATACAAAAGATACAAGTATCAAGGAGAGTTTACCAACAAAATTGAGCAAGATAGTCAAGGAAATCAGAAACTATTAGACAGAGTAATAAAATCGAAAAGAATAAATCAAGGCATTAGAGAGAGGAGATGGATCTATAGTACATGACAAAAAGGGTCTTCAGAAGGTGATGGCAAAGTATTTTGAAAAACTTTATAATGAGGATAACTGCTTGGAGGAAGAAGGAGATAAGAAAAAGGAAATAATAGAGGGAGAAAAAGAAGAGAACCCAATAACATGGTTGGAACTTGAAAGGGCAGTGAAAGCAATGACCAAAGGTAAAGCAAATGGAAAAGGCTAATTCAATGCTGATATGATTAAGGCAGCCAGAAGCATTGGACTACAGTGGCTATACAGAGCCCTCAATGCCATATGGAAGGACTAAAGGATACCTGAAGATTGGCAACAATGAAGCATTGTACCACTGTTCAAAAAAGGAAATAGGAAGAAATGTGAAAATTATAGAGGTATAACCCTATTATCACATGGGCTAAAAATAATGGAGAAAGTCATAGACAAAAGACCGAGGGATATAATAGAAACACAGAAAAGAACAATATGGCTTTAGATCGAATAGATCAACAATAGACATGATATTTACAGTGCAAATGATAATGGAAAAACGTCTGAAAAGGAACAAAGAAATCATATTTGTATTTGGAAAAAGCTTATGATACAGTTAAGAGAAAACATGTATGCGAATGCCTACTGAAAAGCAATGTACCAAAATCATTAATTAACAAGATAAAAATGTCGTATCATGAGAGTAAAAGCAGTGTACAAGTATACAAAAAAAAAAGGTCTCAAGCAAGGGAGTGCACTGTCGCCATTATTGTTTATTATATTGATGGATGAAATCATAAAACATGTAAAACAGAGTATCAGTAGTGATGAAGTGAATGTTTTGGGGGCGATGACCTTCGATGTTAGGCCCCTTTAAACAACAAGCATCAACAAGCTGAATGTTTTAGTATTTGCAGATGATGTGGTGATTTGGGGAAAGGGAGAAAAGGAAGCACAAAGGAGACAGGACATTTGGAAAGAAAATCTGAAGGAGTTTGGAATGGTAATTAGTAAAAAGAAAGCTGTAGTCATGCACTGTGGAAAAGAGAAAAAGAGAAGCCAAGTGAACATAGACGGAGAACAGTTAGAGAATGTAGAACAGTTTACATATCTGGATAGCATTATTAAAGGAAGTAATAAAATAAACATTGAACAACAGACTAAGTAAAGGTACAACATTTTATCAAGTCTGAGAGCTTTTATGGGATAACAAAGTACCCAAGAGAATGAAATTAACATTATATAAACAGTATTTCATACCAATTGTAACATATGGACTAGAAACGCTGGTAACTAATAAGAGACAAGATAGTAAGATCCAAGCAGTAGAAATGAAATGTTTAAGAACATCAGTTAAAAATAATAAGAGATAGAATTCAAAATATTAAAATCAGAGAAGAGCTAAGTATAGAACCGTTAGTACAGAAGATACAGAAAGCAAGACTAAGATGGTTCGGACATGTAAAGAGAATGGCAAAGGAACGGGTAGCAAGAAGGGAATTGGAAAGAAAAGTTAAGGGAAGGAGACCAGTTGGAAGATCAAGAAGGTGGATGGATCAGATTTGGAAGGACATTAGAGAAGCTGGATTGGACGTGGCAGAAGTAATGGAGCAGGAAAAGAGGTAGGTCAGAAAAGAGTGAAGGAGGCTTGTTAACCACACCTGGGTGACTGGAGTGGGACACTGATGATGATGATGATGATGATAATCGGGACTTGAATTCATGTCGTGCTAAGTGGGAAAACATGTTAATTAACTCACTAACGTTTCATTGTCTATTTAAAAAATAAAATAAAATAATAATAATAATAAAAAAAATCATTATCTAGACTTTAACACACATTACACCATTTTCTACAAATCAGGAATTGGTGCAGATGGTTACATACCAGTAAATATCAGTGTATGTATGTTGAAACAATCGTATATCTTTATTTACCATCGGAACACAATGAAGTACCAATGGGGAGCAGTACGAACAATCATTGCATTATCTACATAACAGGACAAGGTTTAATCAAGTAATTTAATTAATAACCTAAATTTTTTGAAGTCACCTTGAGGGATGAGAGCAGTTTAGATGCTGAGCAACAATGGATCAGCGCATAAGCTCAGCCCAAACTGAATTCATGCTAGACAGAACAGGCAATTGTATTCAGGGAATGCTGGACTCCTGCAGATTTTAAAACTTTGTCACTAGACATAGTTGAGTTTAATGGAACATGAGTGACAATCCGAGTTATGACTGGAATGATGCAAGATATGCTGGAAAATCCCTTGGTAACTTGTGAGTAAGCAGTCACTGGTAACATTTCCGGGCAACAAGAATTATCAGAAGGTACACTAATTAGAACACAAGACGACCCTAACAAAATGTTTGGAAAGAGCCCTGTGCAGAACAATTAACTTCACGGCTAATTCAGCATCAATACCAATATAAATGGTCCGTTATTGGACATTTATAAATTTTCCAGCTCTCATTCCTGGTTGCCAGCATTTTGCTCCTGTGTGCTAAGTTGGGCTTATCTGTTGGTACTTAGCACACCCACCAAGACGTATGGCTAGTGCCTACCGTGGAGGCCACTGCATAGGCTACTTGAAGCCACTGGCAGTGCCAATGCACTATGAGAGGCTTTGTCTCCTTACCAAAAATTGATGCCTGCTGGGCCATCAGATGATACAGATGCTGATCCCCATAGGGAACCTGAAATATTTGTCCCGAATGAGTAAATTTAACTTATTCCTCATTCCAGGAATGAGTTAGCTGGACAATATTTCAGGTTCCCTATGGGAATCAACATTTGTATCATAATTCAGCATTCCTATGTACCTTTCTTTGTTTTCCTTGGACATGAAACAGTACAAATATTCAAAAGGAGTTCCCATATGTCTGTAGAATGATTTTAAGGGAAAGAGTGACATAGCCCTGTGTAAAGAAAGTGTCCTGGAACGTGTAAAGTGTCCGCTTAAGACAAGTGGATGAGGCTAATGACAATGTCCGCTGTTCGGAATTCAAGGTGTCTGCTTAAATGAGGCCTATTTAAGATGTGTCTTATGTAAAATAAAATCGGTTCCGTGGAAAAATGTCCGTATTGGGAGGTGTCCACCGAATAAAGGACTCCGTTAGAGCAGGCTTGACTGAATTATTGTAACATTTATTGATGTATTTAAAATAATTATCTGTTTAACAATTTCTTCTGTATTTTGTAACATTGCAATAAGAACCTCGTAGTATCTAGTATCATTTTGTGTGATAATATGTTATCATTACCTTAATCTGTGTTTTTACAATACTATTGCTGTCAGCCAATTTCATTTGTATTGCATATTATCGTGATGTAATTGAAAGTATTTTTGCCATGTTTCTAAAAACTCACCGTAACGTGCAATCAACTGGTATTATGGTGTCAACATCGCTTTGGATGCTACTGCAATATGACCAATATTTTGCACAGCGGTTATGTGCAAATTTTCACCGGCCCACCTATAGCTGATCACCACCATAAGTCTCCTTAGCATGTTAACATCTGAATCACAATTTTCAGATGTCTTATAACCTACAAGTGCCATGAAAAAAAAAAGGCAGAGAGAGCAAATCACCTCAAATTAAGTGAATGCACAGATTTTTATCGTATTTGCTTCAATTCAAAAGATTAAGAATATCATTGCAAAGACCTAAACACTGAAATCAGCTAATTTTGTGTACCATTCAACATTTTTCTTTCATTAGTGTTTTAACTGGAGTGTACTGGAGTGGGAACAATAATGAATCCAAAAATGGAGTTGGCTTCCTCCTTCATAAAGATATAGACACACAGACAGATGTCAAATATGTGAGAGATAGGATCATCCAGATGAGACAGTGTTGGTAATGCACATCAAACTCTTCTGCAAGTATATGCACCACAGACAGCATGTACCACAGAAGAGAAAGAGCAATTCCTTATCGAACTTGAGGAACAAATAACAGAAGAATACAATCATTATGGGTGATCTGAATGCCCAAGTTGGTAAAGAAAGACTAGGTTGTGAAAACATTGTTGGCCTCCATAGCTATGGTAACAGAAACTCTGAAGGAGAAAACCTGATTGATTTCTGTGTGCGAAACAACTTAAGAATACAGAACACCTGGTATAAGAAGAGGGAGAGCCATAAAATAACGAGATACAGCTGGGATGAAAAACTCAAAACTATGATCGACTTCATCATCACTGATAGAAAAGCAGGTAAGTATGTTACAGATGTTAAAGTCATACCCAGCGAGTGCCTAGATACTGACCATCGGCTATTATAAAAATTGTAACTGAAAACAATAAGTTAAACCACTTCTCCAATACTTATCAATCCTTATATTTAGGATACAATAACTACAACTGGTGTTATAAGCTGGGACATGTTTCGCTTCTGTCGTAAGCATCTTCAGCCATAATAAACTTAACCTAAAGTTTGGTAAGGGGCCTGAATCTAGTGACCTCAAAGTATAATCTGATGTTCACATTAGTGAAGATCAATAACCATGAAACTACTGTGTAAGCTCCTAACAATCTTAAATATTAAGATAATAAAGTAAAAAACAATTCAACTGTATTGATGGAGGTTAAAATATTTATCAAATTATATGAGCTGATAATAAAGTAAATAAAATCAGATTTCACAATGCTATCAGTCAGTCACAACCCTTCAACCTAATGCACTTTTGGCGAGTTTCGATGTGGAGTCCTTGTTCACTAAAGTGCCGATTATCATGTCTCTCATTGAACACCTGTTTCTAAGGACATTACTCAGCTATTTTACCACTGCATGACTTCCAGCTATTTCTTGTGGGGTGGGAATTTTTATGAACAGACGGACAGAGTGGCTATGGGAAGTCCACTTTCGCCCGTAGTGGCTAATTTCTTTATGGAGCATTTTGAGGAGGAGGCTATTGCTTCGGCACCCGTCAAACCTATGATATGGTGGAGGTATGTTGATAATGCATTTGTGGTCTGGAAAGAAGGTCCTGAGAAACTTCATCTATTTCTAAACCACCTAAATCAGCAACATCCTTCAATAAAATTCACTCTGGAGATGGAGTCGGACGGATGCCTTCCTTTCTTGGATGTTCTAGTAAGAAAGAAACCGAACGGCTGCTTAGGACATACCATCTATCGTAAGCCTACCCACACAAATCACTATCTTCATGCAGATTTTCATCACCATCCAGCACAAAAACAAGACATTCTCACAACACTTGCCAAGAGGGCGAGACAAATTTTTGAGCCATCACATATCCAGGTGGAGATGGACACGCTTAAAGTCGCATTCAAGGGTAATGGTTACAGCGATTTGCAGATTCAGAGCCCTGCATCCCAGAGAAATGACCAAGCAAAGCTCACAGAAGGAAGTGAAGGGAACTGCCTACTTGCCTTACATTCACAACAACACAGATCGAATTGCCAAGGTCCTCCGCAAACACAATATAAAAACAGTGCTTGGCATCGCCACTAAAACTGCTCACAGCCCGAGTAGAACCAAGGACAAATTGTCTTGGGGTATACGAAATTCCCTGTACTTGCGGTAAGGTATACATCGGCCAAACATGCTGGTCCCGTATAAAAGAACACGAACATAATATTCGTCTCAACCAACCAGACAAATCAGCAATAGCTGAGCACGCTCTATCATCGGGTCATGATGTCATGTTCCAAGATGCTCGAGCTCTTACCCACACTAGACACTACAGGTCCAGGATTAAACGGGAAGCTGTGGAAATACGCAGAAATCCTAACAATTTCAAGAGGGACACTGGCTATCAATTAAGTAATACCTGGTTGCCAGCTATTAAGAATTTACATAGGTAGTTCCCTTCCTTGTCCTTTCACTATTGTTGTTATTTCGTCTCGGTGTTTTCCAAATTCGTACGTTCCTCGTCACCAGATGTTTCATTCCAGGCTTGTGTCTATATTATACACCTGTCAACGTCATATGCTACGTACACACGTTATATGAACGGCTTAGACTGATTCTATGGTTCGGTCAGCTTCTGCTTCGAACGCTAGCGTTGTGCCACATCCTGGGAGCTATCTGGTGGTGAATGAATGTACCATTTCCACTTCTGTTATAACGTCTAAATTTTAAAGAGTCATTGTTTAAGAAGCCTTTCTCGTGGACAGTCGAGAATTCTTCTGAGGACGCAGAGCACAGTTATCTGGGAAACGTAAAGAATTTCACCTTATTTTCTTGACATGGCATAAGCCCAAAAGCCTATACAGTATCATGTCTATAAGTACGGGCCGTGAAAGCATCAATGGCAACAGAGTTTAATCCAGTCCTTTTTTTGTTATTCGCTTTTTTTTACGTTGCACCAACACAGACTGATCTTACGGCGATGATGGGATAGGATATGACAGGACTAGGACGGAAGCAACCGTGGCCTTAACTGAGGAACAGTTCCAGCATTTGCTTGATGTAGAAATGGGAAACCATCAAAAACCATCTTAAGGACTGCCGGCAGTGGGGTTCGAATCCACCATCTCCCAAATACAAGCTAACTGCTGTGTAACATAAACTGTGTAGCCAACTCACTCAGTAAATTCAGTATTAAAGGCTCCAAAATTGTATTTAGTCATATACAGAAGGTTGTGGATATTTAGTAAACAACAGTGTAAGTGGCTTGCCCAGTGTCGCCTTTTTCTTCTCTCTATAATATCACTCCTCTTTTGCTCTGGTAAAAATTATGATAACAGCTTTTGCTGCACTGCCTCACAGGTTGCAGTCAATGACAAAATTTCAAGGCGCAAAGATTCACGTGATGGGACTTGTGATAGCTTTTCAAGACCTAATATTTGAGTACCGTTTACATTATTAGAACTATAAGAACCGGCAGAATTTTTTATTCAATTTTTTAAAAATTACTATTATTATTATTATTGGGTACTTTTATTTCAATGCATTTCTAAGAAACCGTTTTCCTGTAAGTGAGTTTTTGTCCACAGAAATCGTATCGGATTTAATATTACACCCACTCACACATTGTCCAGAACACGGAGTGAAACTCGAGATGCAAGGTGGGAAGACCACGCTTAACTGTTCCGAGAAACTAAGCTACTGTATGCATTACCACCGATAAGCCTAATACAAAGCACTTCGAATAACTAAAGAATATCTGTAACCCACCTGCAAGTAACAGGATAGGAATATCAGTATTGCCACTAAACTGTTGCAAAGGTATCGCTCGCGCTTGTGCAGGAGTGCATGCTTAAAGCGAGCTGCTATGCTCCCTAATACCTGTTAGCTAATCAGAAACTCCCTACCCTTCCCTTGGTTTCGCTGAGACAGTTACTTTAGTATTAGGGTGTCCGGAGGAATATAATATTTCTGGAACAGCTTACTGTTATGGATTAGAATACAGTATCATGTTACGATATGTAACTCCCATCTCTAGTATTTGAGCACCTTCAAATACCACTGGACTGAGCCAGGATCAAACCTGCCAAGTTGGGGTCAGAAGGCCAGCGCCTTAACCATCTGAGCCACTCATCTCGGTTGAAGTTTTGTTCAAAAATAGAAAACAAATATCTTCTGCTTCTGATTAGCAAATTACAGTGATCACTGCTGGAGTAAATGTTTTGCTCATATATAGTTCAGTTAAAACATGAAACTGAGAGGCAAATCTAATGACGGATTCTTCACTCCATGCATATGCTCAATGAAGCAGGAAAGGAAGTCCACGTTAAATGACCAGAAATCCTTATACTGCAGAGAGATGAGCAAATTTTTCTTTATCCGCAATGAAGTTGAACCAGCTGTCTTTAGAATATCTACCAAGCAAGGACTAGAAACCTCCAAAGATACCCAATTCAACATACTGGAAGCCACAGTAGGATCAGTTAATATACCCTTCCAATGTGTGACAGATTCAGGTTTGTGGTCCAAGCATGATTACATTTTCAGCTCTTAATCTTAGAATCACAATCGATTTAACAGTAGCTATCCCCTAAAGCCTTTTCCACGATTAAGAAAAACATTTAACAAATATATCCTATCCAATAAGTCTGAATGGAAAATAACAGGATGTCCTCAAAACTTGAGTTATATTGAAGTTAAACAGCTTTCTCAATAAACATTGCTTTATGAGCAAAAAACCCAACTTGTTGCAATAATGCTCAGTTCAAATCAATATTTTTAACGCTATCAAAGAAACCTACAACTTACCAGATGGCGGACTCCATTGACTAGATGATACGCAAGAGGAAAGGCCAGGATTGTTTTTCCTCCTATGATAACAGCCGACGGCAAATGCAAATTTGCAACATCTGATATCAAAGCAGGCATATCAACAGGAGACACCAATGCACCTGCGGAAGAATACAATAATGTTATCGATAACACTAGAACTACAGAATATGTCATTCAAGAACACGAAAATAAACAACTGCTAACATCATGTTGCATAGAGATTTAAAACTTTATAGTAACAGCAATAATTCAGCTTGACTTATAACAACATGAATTGAAACATTATGGATCAAATTCAAGAATCTTCCAGATTACTCAGTCCGAGATTTTCAACAACACTAATTTCTCCTATCTTGTTGAAAAGGCAATTTATATAGCAAAAGCCGATTTTCATTGTAGCACATACAGATTTCCTCAATATGTAATTATATGAATAATACTGGATACCACATGTAACTGCAGAAACAATGATACAATTATAGCAGAATGTGAACATTTTCAGCATTTACCCTATCTGGGATGTATTTTCCACGACAGTGATATTTTCAAACATATCATCTGAAGTATTATCTATATCGCAAAGATATTCTATAGAAGCTTGAAGTGTGCCTGCGTGAAGATCTGAGAAATTCTTGTGTGTTACGAGTGATTGTGTCATGTATCCATTTCCCTTCCCGTTTCTTTCCCTTCACAAACATAGGCTCGGTGGCTGGCCGCGTCCTCATTATTATTCTGACAGCTGACTTGTTTAGTTATGGGTTCCTCCCAAACCCAAGGCTGGTGGGCTGTGAGCACTCGAGTGCAAGTTTCTTCTGAGTATGAAAGCCTGGTGCTTGTGGCAGCAATTGGCCGTAAGAATGGAGTAAGTGTTAATGTGCCTTCTGTGTGTGTGGCTCATACGCCCTTATTACCAGTATGGCTTTATTTGAAAGTACGGTATGTTCAGTACAACATTAATATTTGTTTGGGGATACTGGTGGGACAATATGCTTCTGTTAATGAATGTTCCTCGAGAACATATTTTTCCCTTTACATTTATGTGCTTTAGCTACATTCAGAACTCAGGAATTTCATTTGTATTTACTTTGCTGTAAAGATTTGTACTTATGTTATTGTAAATGTATCTACTGAAATATTCCAGATGGTAAACAGCTTTGTGGTTGTTTCTTAATCGATCCACCTCCATTTATTCCTCTGGTCATTTCCATCCTATGGGCCTTATACTAGAGCCGCCTCGCCCCTCACTTCTTTATTTTTAGCTTGCAAAGTGATAAAAGTTTTAAATGCAACTGATTTAACTAAGACATAATTGTTAAATTTGGAATAACATTCTTTTGTTAAGGGTCATGAAGGAGAACACCTGGATTTATGTTTGTTAAGATAAACAGGGGTCTTAAGGAAAAAGAGTTTTAAGATAGCATCTCAAAAATCTTCATTACTATTCATTGATCAGTCACCTAGTATCCACTTATTAAATGTTCGGTGCATTCTCTTACTTTACTTTTTTAAGTTACACAGGCTGGTTGTGCAGTCAAGAGGTAGCGAGTCCTTCAAATATCACCGGACTGAGCCAGAATCTAACCTGCCAAGTTCGGGTGAGAAGACCAGCGCCTCAACCGTCTGAGCCACTCAGCCCGGCGACTGTGATATTAAGGCATCTGATGTACAGGGAGTCTTCACCCTTTCATTGCCATCTTTCACTACCTTTTTTCATTTCAACACTCATCTTTACAATTTTCCTTGTTGTAGCTAGGTATAGTACCCATCGTTGACGGGACAATCATATAGCATGTGCAAAGTTATCTAATTCTCAAGCTACTTTCCGCCAATATTAAGGAATGCTTCTTTACTGGCGACGCAGAAGTAATCCCATCTATCGGAGATAAGTGGCAACAGAAGGGACAAAAAACATCACAACAATGGACAATATAATGTTATTGTTGATCAGTTTTATTATTATAGAAGGATAGCACACAATGTGCATATAGGAAAGATAAATTATGTTAATTGCATAGTTCAACAAAAGATACTGTTCTTTTGGAGCACAGCTCTGCGTGATACCATTGGCAAATTTTTCCACACAGTTCACAAACACACTTTCCATCTGGTTAGTGGAAGTACTTCCTATTGCACATTTTGGAGTGAAATCCATGGAGCGCAAAGTGTGTCATGGTGTGTCGCAGGTCATATCCAGAATTCTTCCATTCTGACGTCATCATGGCATCTGTTCAGTAGAAATCTATCCAAATATTAGCTTTTTTATCGTGTAGCTCTTGAAGTAAGGCTTGGTATTGTGTCGAAGATGATCTCTACCGGTACATGCTTCCTTATCGGCAAGTTCTTTTTATGTCCGAATATATTACGTGGATGTTATTGTAGTTTGTGAACACCAGGTCTATTGCGCTTCCCGCATTATGAGAAATGTATGTCAGTTCCGTCCTCGTACTGATGAGAGAAAGGCCCTCCTCTTCTAAATACTTCAAGACAGCTCTTGATTTGGGGTGTCTTCATCGACTCTGCAATTCAGGTCTCCTGCTAAAATGAAGGGTACGTTTGTCCTTATTACCCTGAATGCATTGCTTAATTCATCAATGAGGTTGATTTCTTTGAATTATGGTGAAAATAAATGGCTACTATAGTAAGCATAGATATTTCCAGTACTATGATCTTGCTGTTTTCAATGGGATATTATGTGGACAGAAGAGTGCTTTCACCATGCAGGTAATGCCACCTTTAGGTCTTCCTAGAGGTCCGTGGGACGCAAATTTGTGCATGCTTTAGAGGTCTTTGCGACTCCATTCTTCAGTAAGAAAAGGGTTACCATATTCTTCAGGCCTTCTATATTCCACAGCAGTAGTTTGTGCACTTTGTCTTTAGGCGAGGGAGGCGCCTTCATATCTGCTGTCTTCAGGAGAAGCGAAATCGCCGAGCCACTACTCCTTTAGGCCAAAAATCAAGAGTTGAAGTTGCACGTAGGAATGTAAAAGGTATTCCTATTTTAAATGCTTTTCTCTCTCCTAATGTTACAAGCTCTTCACACTTAATGTTTTCTGTGATCCCTTTTTTTGTAAGAAATCTTTTTATGTTTCTTCTTCTTCTTCTTCTTGCGTTACGGCCTCTGTAGGACCACGGACAGCTCCTTCATGGATTGCATTTTCTTCTTCTCCTCCCAGAACCTCTTCATCCTTTCTCTTCTTCTCTCCCGCTCTTCTTCCGAGATATTCAGTATCCTCTTCTCTTGTCTACTCCACTGGTGACTCTCAATCCTTTTCCTGTATCCATCCCTATCGTTGATCTCTGGCATATTAGTCGGTATGTACTTCCTTTTCCAATTTTCCTTTTCTTCCACCTTGATCCCCAATTCTGACCAATCTTTCCGGAGTTCAACTACCCACTTGGTTCCTGTCTTTCCTCGTGTCCTCGCTGTTGTTTCCCATACTCTTTTCGTCATTCTATCCATATTCATCCTGATTACATGTCCCGCAAACCGTGCTCTTTTCAGTCTGATTTCTTCTGAGATTGTCCTCATGTTCCGGTATAGTTCTTCCCTGGGTCTCCTCATCCATCTCTCACCTCCTCTCTTAGGGCCTAGTATTTTCCTCAATATTTTTCTCTCTTCTTTCTCTAGTTGTTCCGCACCATTTCTTCCTAGTGCTATAGTCTCAGCAGCATATAATACAGCATTTCTCACCGTTGCCTTGTAATGTCTGATCTTTGCGTCCGTAGATATATTCTTTTTATTGTATATATCTCTGGTCATACAGAAGGCTGATCGCATCTTTTTTATCCTCTCTGTTATTCCTTCATTGCTCCTATTCCTTCCTGTTATAAATTCTCCTAGGTACTTGAATTTGTCCACCTTCTGCACGGTGCCTTCCGGTGTTGTCCAATCCTCAGTGGTATTCAATGTCTTTGTCTTGTTGTAGGCGATCCTCAGTCCTACCCTTCCGGCTATATTGCTTAAGTTGTTGAGTTGTGTCTTTGCATCTTCTTCTGTCTCACTTACTATAACTATGTCGTCCGCAAAGGCTAGACAATCTACTTGGGCCCTATTGTCCTTTTTGTCCCCAACATGCGTCTTTGGTATTCCCATTGTCTCATTCATTGTTCTCCACTGTCTGATGACTTCATCCAGAGCTATGTTGAACAACATTGGTGATAATCCATCTCCTTGTTTTACACCAGTGTTGATATCAAATTCTTCAGAGAGTACTCCTCTGAATCTCACCCTTGCCTTTGTGTCTGATAGAATTTCCATTATGAGTTCATGTGTAGTGCCATCTAATCCTCTGTTCTTCAGGATTCTTCCAAGAGTTTGTCTGTCGATGGAGTCATATGCCTTAGTGAAATCTACAAAGGTTACCACCGTTTTTTTGTTCTTTAAGGCCCTATGTTCTATCAGTTGTTTCAGTATAAATATCTGTTCTATGCATCCTCTTCCCTTCCTAAATCCTGCTTGGTAGTCTCCAATTGTACTTTCTAACTGTTCTTCCAGTCTATTGAGCAGGACTTTCGACAACACCTTATAGCCAATCTCTAGTAGCGAAATTCCTCTATAGTTGTTTGCATCCCTCTTGTCTCCCTTCTTATGTATTGGTATTATGATCGCATTCTTCCATCCTTCTGGTAACTTCTTTGTTCTCCAAATCTGGCCGATGATGTTGGTCATGTTGTCTACTGCCTTGTCACCTCCCCACTTAATCATCTCAGCTGATATTCCATCTTCTCCGGTTGCTTTGTTATTCTTTAGATCGCTTATGGCCTGCGCGACCTCATCTCTAGTTGGAGGACATGACTCTCTCTCTTCTGTGTTTGTCCCCAGCTCCAGCTCTTCTTCAGGTGGTTCACAGTTTAACAGGTCATGAAAGTATTCTGCAAGTATCCTACAGTTCTCCTTCGCACTAACTGCCAGATCCCCATTCTTATCTCTTATAAAGAGTTCTCTGCCTTTATATCCACTCAGGCTCTTTTTGAATTTCCCAAAAAAGTCTCTACTATTGTTTTTCCTGAAGTTGTTTTCAATTTCATCCAATTCCTGCTTCATCCTCTGTCTTTTGGTCCATCTTATGGTTCTGGCTGTTTCCTTCCTTACTCGTAGGAAAACTTCCCATTTTTCCAGGTTCTTCTTAATGCTCCAGTCTCTCCAGGCTTTCCTGCGATTCTCAACCGCTTCCTCACAGTCCGTATTCCACCACCAGTGTTTCTTTTTCTTTTCTTCCTTTCCCCATATTTCAGCCTGTTTCCTCATATTCAGCTTCATGTCATCCCATCCATTGCCAGTTTCTATTCCTTCCTCGTATTTGGATCGATTGTGCCGTAATTTGTCTCTGTCTATATTTATTTTTCCAGTTGGTCTACTTGTCTGTGGCAGTCTACCCCTGTGCGGAATCCAAAGGCACTTGATTTCTGTAAGATAGTGATCTGATTCTATTCTTGTGTTCTTTCTGACCTTTGTGTTCATAATCTCTTTAGTGTTTGTCCGATTGATTGCCACATGGTCAATCTGGAATTCCCCAATGTGGGTGCATGGGCTTGCCCATGTCTTTTTCTTATTCGGTTTGGCCCTGAAGTGAGTTGTCATAAGTCTCATTCTGTGTTCTCGACATAGTTCAATTAACCTTTCTCCGTTTTTGTTCGTCCTCTTGTGTGCTGGGTACTCGCCTACTATCCCCTTATGTTGCTTCTCCCTCCCTACCTGTGCATTATAATCACCTACAAGTATCTTTACTTGTCTGTGTGGTATGCTTTTCAGTGTATCATCCAGTTCTTCCCAGAAACTGTCTACAGCTTTCTTGTCTTTTCTGTTCTTGTCATTGGTAGGCGCATGTCCATTTACTATGGTATACTTTTTGTTCCCTGCTCGAACTGATAACGTGGAAATCCTTTCAGACCTACTCTTCATTTCAATTATGCCATCCTCATACCTCTTGTCTATTATGAATCCTGTACCAAAGCATGTAGGTGTGTGTCTTCCTTTTCCCACTCTGATTCCTGGTTTTCCTTTCAGCACTATGAAGCCTTCTGACTCCACTGTGTCTTCATCACTATATCTTGTTTCTTGCATGGCTAGTATTCCAATGTTTCTTTCTCTCATCTCATCTATTACCTGTTTAAGTTTACCAGTCTTTGTCATTGTCTGTACATTTATGGTCCCCATCCTGAAAATCTTTTTCGTTTGATCCTTTTGGAGGTTCTTGGGAGCTCCGACTCTTCCCATTCGCACATTCTGGCAGGTCCTCCAGAATCCGAATGCCTGCTTGCGTCAACTTTGGTTGACGGGGGATTGTCCCCCTGGGGTAATCTCAGTTCTACAGAAGTTGATTCTTTCAATCTCCCTACATATAGCCAGGCTCTTTTTTCTGCTGCTTGGAGGTCTTCCTCATTACATTTAGTGCCGATCACTGATTCTCTCTGTTGTCTTCCAGGTCGTGCTTCTGTCGTTCCATGACTGTTAGCTGCTTGAAGGTCTTCCTTATTTGCATTAGTGCCGATCACTGATTTTCTCTGTTGTCCTTTTCTTCCAGGTCAT
This sequence comes from Anabrus simplex, assembly GCF_040414725.1. Taxonomy (NCBI): domain Eukaryota; kingdom Metazoa; phylum Arthropoda; class Insecta; order Orthoptera; family Tettigoniidae; genus Anabrus; species Anabrus simplex. The sequence continues at coordinate 467,845,106 of NC_090267.1, forward strand.
GCTTCCATCGATCTATGACTGTCAATTTCTTCTGCTACCTCTATCTGGACAAGTTGATCCTGCTTTCCTTCTGGGTTAATTTGAAGATGTCTATGGTTTATTCCATACTTTGGGTATATGTGTCTGTTTGATGTAGTTAGGGTATTGTCTTGCTGGTTTGATTTACTTGGGGAACTTAATGGGCATGCTGTACCCTCACTGAGATGTACGTTTTCCTCTTTGTCTGGTGAGTTACTTCACAGAGTATCCCCAAGTAATTCAATGACATTTGTTCCTTTTGTCCCTGTATCTTGTCCATTTCTTTTCCTATTCTGAGAGATATTCTGTACTGGACGTTTACTTTCTTCCTTCTCAATGGTGAGATTTGTTTGTGCTTGCTGACCTTCATTCTTTGTGGGTTCTTCACGTACTAATTCTGAAGGCTGGTCCCTTGTCTTGTATATGATGGAGACTAGTTCATTAAATTTAGAGTGTATATCAGTCTTTAGAGATTTTAACTCTTCCTGCATGGATTTCCCTGCTTTGCACGTTAAAAAGCCGTGTTCACAATTAAAACATAGCCATAGTAATTTATATTTCTTTTTATTTGATGCCTTTAGAGTGTTAAACTGGCCCCGTTGTAGTTCAGCGCATTGTAGGTGGTGCCATCTTTGGCAAAGACCGCCACACACAACTGCATATTCATCGTTAACTGTACGTTCGCAGATGGGGCAGATGTCGTAATTGCTGTGGCTTTCCTTCTTCCTGCAACTACTACATATGACCGAGTCTGTATTACCCGCTGCCATCTGTACTATATTATTTGAGAACCTGTCTTGCCTTGACTTCTCTTTTCCTTTACTCCTTAGTGATAATAAAAGGATCTTGTAAAGTGTGTCATGAGTATTTATAAACTCCAAGATAGCCAATGGAGTTTTATATCTTAAGTTAATAATGACTGCTCTTTGGCAAATACTTCTTGGGCCAAATATTAAAATGGCGGGTCTAATACAAATCCTCAATATAACCAAATGCTTCTAATCACCATTTAACTAGCAAACTAGATCTTGACAACACCAACCCACTTAAAGGTAAATATTTGAACTGCACTAAACAGCCAATCATTTATATTGACTCACGATAACACCAATTACACACGCGAATACTAAAAGAGTCAAGGTCATACACCAAAGCCTTCTATTCTAATTCCCAATTACTGATCATTTTATGGGCTTCCGATATTGTAGGCCTTCACATTTAATTTTCTTCCAACTGTGATATTACAACATCTAATGTAAAGGCAGTCCTTCCTCCTGTCATGATCCCTCTTGTCTTATTTTTCAAGTGATTGTTCCTTTACGATTCTTTCTCATTTTTTAATAATCATCTTCACAATTTTCCTTGTCGATATGAACAGATGACAGAACACTTTAAGACAATCATGACTAAAACCATCGCCATTTAACACGACTGAACAATAGTAATGCTCGGTGTTGATATGGAGTAAGCAATGAAAGTTTAAATTAATGAATTCTGTTATAATAGTAGGTATGGTAAAACTGTATGCCATAAATGATCATAAATTGAATTCTCCGTAACTTTTGTTATGCAGTACTTTTCGATAGGACCAATAATATAGGTACATTATTTAAAAATTAAATTTTAGGCACCTTCCCCTAAACTACGATTTCATCTAGCGTTAATAAAATGACTGTGGCGATTTATTCCAACTTTCCATAATGATTTTCATTAAATTCTGTTCACCCATTTTTTATGGTTCAGCGTTGATATGGACTTAGCAACAAATATTGAAATTCATGAATATCTCTGTTATCATAGCTGGTACGATAAAAATGTATAATACATAAATGATCGAAAATGTTATTCTATATAACTTTAGTAATGTAGTACTGATCGATAGGACCACTAATAACATAGACAGGCTACTTGAGAATTAAATTTTTGGTTTCCCCTAAATTACCATTTTACTCAGCATAAATAAAACTATTTATAGCCGAGATTATAGTGCATCATTTCCCGATTTTCACCAAATTCTTTTAAGCCATTTTCTCGTGATGCACATACATACGTACATACATACATACAGAGATCACGGAAAAATAAAAAGTGCCTTTCCTTGTTAATGTGGATACAACCGATACAGAAATATCATTATTTTATAATTCTGAGCAATGTACAGACAAACTCTTATTTTATATATATATATACATACACACACACACAAAGGTGACCCAGAAAATAATGCACCGCAATTTTTTTCTCAGCCCCCAACAATGGTACGTATGCAAAACTTTATATACAAATTCTTTGAAGTTTTCGGAGTGCGCGCGCAAAGTTTCCATTTCTTCCGACAGATAGCGTTGTAATGGTCGAAGTCGATGATTACATTCTTTACCCGATACATCCATTTTACTCGTCATTGGGCAGCCTAGTTAGACGAAATGGAGTCGCTCAGCGGATACCTCAGGGTTTTCTAATGGCAAGTAAGACATGTAATCTTACTATAGAATACGCTTAACGTGAGTTCAAGAGATTAGCAACTCACGGATGACACCTACAGACACTCACGACGTAATAGTAGTAATCGTCGACAACTTTTATCTGAATATTTGACTACGAGAGAACTTGTCATGATTAAATGGAACACTTAATTACTCAGTACCTCTCTTAGCTATCAACTAACTTATGAACTAGACAGTAATGGAAGAATTCATGACACATACAATTGTAGAAAATAAATAAGATATTTATTGATAAAAAATATTGGATTATTAAATTAGCATATTATGCGAGGCATTATTTAAAATTGCGTAAAATAAGTATGGATAATGAGTCAGCGCTGGCTCGTAAAACGAAAATAATATCCAGTATTTAAATTATGAAGATCAGTTCCTTTGTGAAGTAAAAGTTAAGTATCTACATATTTACAATAGATCACTGGACATCTGAGGTCCACATTGCAGTTGAGACGTAAGTGTAATACCAACACAATTAACTTGTTACGATAGTTCATTTCCTTTAGTCTGATTAAACAAGTCTCACTTAGACACAATGTTAAGCCGAAGTGTATCTCAAATTCACTAATAAATTAAGTCTAAATAAATCTGAATACATCTAAATAAATCTGAATAAATCTGAGTAAATCAAAATAGATCTGATTAAATCCGAAGTCATGTTTTTGTTGCTACGTTCTCGTAGTGCATGGATAACTACTTACGAACTAAGGCATTCGTTCCTAGTGCCTGATAAATACGGCTCCTACTCTAGCCTTTCCTTAGCTGTAGTTCGTTAAAAAAAAAATGTACGTTCAAACGGAGAATATTAATCCATCTAGCTATCTAACTAATTTCAACATAATCCTTGGCTGTCATACACATGTCCTTTTAGGTTCAATGTCCCTTTCCTGCGTTATATTCCATAACATTCTACTTCAATGCAAGTTACTTTATTCTTACGCAGTTACTATGGAAGCGCTATGCCGCGGGGTTCAGTAACATACTCTCATATACATCGGTGTCGTAAATGCATTTGATTAAATACAGCTATTCAAAGTATCGTAGTATTCCGATGTTCATTATAACTCATCTACATTGACATACGATTACGTCACGAGCATACATCTACAATAGTAAATCCTGTTCATACCTTGGCTTGGGTCGCTCCAGCGGTGTGGGCAATCTTACGTAAACGAATCATAAAAATAAACTTGTAGTGTGGCATATCTTAACTTGCAAGTACTCGATGGCCCTGCATCGTGAGAGTAAAACTTCTCATATCACTAAATATATAACTCGAACCTTTCCTCAAATTAGCATAATCGTATCCTTCTTACAACATCCATCTAATATATTAACATCGTAGCCTCAATAATAACTCATCGCGTTCCCAAATTCACGACTACGTCAAAGTACCACACTGTTTCTTAAGACAACATTTAAAAGTCGCAGTTTCTCATAACCTATGACTGAGTTCAATGCCCTTCCTATGAAGTAAACAATGCGTGATTCCATTTGTTTATTTCTACACCGCGCACAACCATTCGTGACGTCAACTTGTAACATTTCCTCTATGAAGTCTCTATAATCTCCCAGTATGTCATTATAATCAGCTGTTTCCACACTTCTCTTTCAAACCTCACGCTTCATACGAGTATTTTGGTCGATATACGTTGATGTATATATCCATTACATCAGAAACTACTGCTATATTGCTAAATCGTAACTACGAACTTAAATATCTCACACTTCGTTGGTAACATTCACTTGCATTTCTTATGTATCGGTCTACAATTGGCCCATCGGCACATACCTAAGGTACATGTGTAGGCAAACCAAAAATTATGCGATAAAATATTGTGAATGACAGCTCGCTCATGGTTGTCCCCGGTCCAGCTGTTCCGTTCCCAAATGGATGTAGTTGGGTCTTCGGTTAGGTCATGGGTTGGACATCTGGTACATCATCCGCTTCTTCATTATGGAAGTACTGTCTGGATTCCTGTCGCCTTCCTCGTCATGACTCGGTCGGATGGTTTCCCGTCGCCTTCTTCATCATGGCTCGGTCGTATAGTAAGATGCACTGTTCCCAGGTTGGTCCATCATGTGTATTTAGCACATCATCCTCATGGTCTTCTTGTCAGTCTCAAAACTGATGATTATAATGCAGTGCACAGCCATTATACAATTCTTTTTTTTGTTGTTGTCTGTAATCCTTAATTGTATTTTTTTTTTCTTCGTGGCTCTCCGACGTATCCGCGATTTCGTTGGTAATGAGTTCAATGTGTCTATTCTCTGTCTGCACTTCTTGTAGATCTTGACGAAAACTTATTTTTTATTCTAATTCAACTGTTGGAGATATTTCTCTTCTTATATGTGATCCTTTTTATGTTGCCTTGGTCTCCTTCGCAGACTGAAGATCGCTGCGCTGAGTATCCACCCATGCGTATCTCGTAGCTCTTGTAAGTGATTCCTTCTTAATATCTGGAGTCAATTATGCTATTTTCCGGTGATTTGACTTGTTTCTTCCCCTTTTCAATGCTTTTTCCTTTAATATACGTTTAGATCCTTTGATACTCCTAAAAGAATTATACCGCAGATGGTAATTGCGTCCTCTCTCTACGTTGTGAAAATTCAAGATGAAGTTTTTTTAATAATCAAATTTTTTCTATTTTTTTTAAAACAATACAGCAGACCGTCCACTGTCCGTTTCACTCTGAATACTTGACCATTCCATGACGTATATGGCCCTCTGTGTCATCACAACAGGTGTCTATTCTTTGCTTGCTATAGATTACATGGCCCATACCTTCAGTCGGCGCCATTTTGAAAGCTGTCGCGGACGTGTGAATGGGCACAGCGTACTTGCAGCAATGGTTCAACTTGGCGTCTGTAAGTGTTGTACGTTACAAGCAGCGTGGCGTCATTGAACTTCTCACTGCAGTCCAGGAAACGGCTGGAAACTTTCACAAACATTTATGTTCAGTTTATGGAGTATCAGCAGCTGACAGAAGTACGGTTAGTCGCTGGGCACAGAGGGTGAGGCCATCTGAAAGCAGTTCAGCAGAGCTCCAAGATTAAAAGCGGTTGGAGAGGCCACCCAAGGTTGTCACACGTGACAAGATGCAGTGTGCTGATGTGTTCATTCGCAAGGACAGAAGCAGAACAACGCGGCAGTTGGCGCGGAGCTGTCAATCAGCAAAGGAAGTGTGGGTGTAATCAGTGCTCTTGATTACGCAAAAAAAAAGTATTTACAATGGGTTCCACGCTGTCTTACGTAGGAATGCGAAACTCTCAGAAAAAATATTTCTTCTGAGTTGCTGCAACATTTTGAAACTGAGGTGGAAGCCTTCTTGTCCTGGATTGTGACAGGTGATGAAACCTGGGTTCACCATTTTAAGCCCGAAACAAAACGGGAATCGACGAAATCGCATCATCCTGACTCTCCACAGAAGAAAAAATTCAAAGAAACTGCTTCCGTTGGCAAAGTTTTGATCACTGTGTTTCGGGACTGTGATGGTGTCATACTCATTGATGTGATGCCGAGAGGCACCACCATTAAATCCGAGGCACGTGAACACATTAACCAAACTCAAGAAGTGCTTCCAGCAACATGGATGCCAAAACAACCCAGGTGAGGTTTGCTTCAACAAAGTTTAAGGACATCGGAGCACATCACGAAACCGAGTCGGACAGTGTTACCCCATCCACTCTACTGTATAGCCCTGACCTAGCTCCCTCAGACTTTCACTTATTTGGGCCATTGAAGAATGCCATTCGTGGGAGACATTTTGGGGATGACGAAGAGGTGATATGGACAGTAAAGAAATAGCTTCGCGAACAAAACAAAGAGTGGTACCGACAGGGCATGCATGCTCTTGTGTCTCACTGGAGGAAGGCCATAGAACAGAAAGTAGATTACATGGAAAAATAGGGAGTGTAGAAGGAACATTCTTTCTCGTGTATAAATTTCATTGTGTTCAAAAAATAATTGTTGAAGCAAAAAATGTGGTGCATTAGTTCTGGGCTCATACTTGTTAAGACAGAAAAGTAATATTACATAATTTATTACGATGATATGGGACTGCCTAGCCGAGGCAGTAAACGCAGGCTTGGTTGACCAAGAAAACCGTGGATTTGATTCCCAGCCTGGAAATTGAAAATTTAGAAATGAGATTTTCACTTCTGAAGAGGCTTATGTACCATAAGCTAACCATTCTAACCTAAAACTGAGTATCTTAACTCCTGGGAGCAAAGGCAGTCGGATATAGGGCCAATGTTACGAATACGGAAGCCTTTACCTTCCACTCCATCAAGGGCTTTCATGGCCTGTAAAGAGATAGATTTCTTTCCTTTCTGCTACTCCCTCATTCAACACCTGTCAGTGAGAGAGCGTTCTCTATTTTCTATCTTTCAGGCTTTTTGTTTCTTCACTTTTCCGTTCCACTTTTGTTACTTAAATGTATTAAGAACAGTATTTTAAGTATTCTAAACTTAGAGATCAGGATAAAAAGCAAGCTCCACATACGTTACCTACTTGTTCCAGCTTTGTATCACCAATATCACATTCAATTCTGTTGAATTTCTTACCTACTGACATCAATTTAGTCTTCGAAAGGCTAATTTTCATGCCATGCTCATTGCACCTATTTTCAAGTTGAAAGATATTAGACTGCAGCCTTTCTGCACAATCTGCCATTAAGACCAAGTCGTCAGCATAGGATAGACTGCTTACTATATTCCCATCTAACTGAATCCCTCCCTTCCACTTTATACCTTTCAGCAGATGATCCATGTAAACTACGAACAACAAAGGTTAAAGAGTACAGCCTTGTCTGACCCCTGTAAGTACCCTGAATCAAGAACTCATTCTACCACCAATTCTCACTATAAATGCCTTAGATTGATTCTAACCTAACTTAACCGTACTGGACACGGTCGTTGACCGGACATTTTTCCCAGCAGTTCAATTTCTTCTCAGGGTATCTGATTGTCAAGTAAAATCTGGAGATCTTACATCAGGTTTCGCTTTACGTGAGGTCGAAGAGAATGCCGGTCCACGGTAAACTTATGTGCGGTCATTTGATATAGACATAATATCAATCAATTATTTCTCCTAACTAAGGTACCAACGGCGTGAGAACTCAATATATTCAAATCAGGTATCTACCCAGTCGTTAGTTAGCTTATCTTACCAACTAACTTATCAACTATGTCAAGATGAAAGAATTCATAACACACCAAATGATAGAAAAGCACAATAATAGTATTTATTGAATAAACAGATGCCCTATGAAAATGTAATCTGATTTGGGGTAGTATTTACTCTGGTATTATTTACAGGTAAAAGTTCAGAGTCAGCGCTGGCTCGTAGAAAAAGGAAATAAATATAATGTTAAGTTATGTACATCAGTTCCGTCATGAATTCAAAATCGGCATAACCAATACGAGTTCATTGCAATTCCTCAATGTGTCATTACTATCAGCTGTTATTAAAGACACTTCTTTCAACTTCTCGTTACTCACAAGTTATTCTGACCAATATGCGGTGATGTATATATATAACATACAAGAATCTTATTCTACACTGCTTAATCGTATTACTATGGACTTAAATATCTCACACTTCACTTTCATTATTCACTTGCACTTCAAATTCCACGGTTTCTATAACCAACTTATCGGCACATGCCAAAGGCACATGCCAAAGGCACATGCGTACGCGAACCAAAAACTATGTAATTAAATAATATAAATGACTTAGCTCGCTTATCGTTACATCTGGTCCAGCTGTTCCGCCTCCACTCGGATGTAGTTGGCTCTGCGGTCAGGTCATGGATTGGTCATCTGGTAGATCCTCGGCCTCCTCATCACGGGTTGGTCGTCTGGTTTCCCGTTGCCTTCCTCATCATGGGTTGACTTCTGGTCTCCCGTCGCCTTCCTCATCATGGGTTGGTCTTCTGGTAGGTCCTCGGCCTCCTCATCATGGGTTGGTCTTCCGGTAAGGATGTACTGCTCCCCAGCTCGGTCCATCATGCGTATTTAGCAAGCCATCATCATCCTACTTCTGCTAGCAATAAAAATGCAGATTTCAGAGCCGTAAGTAGCCATGGTATGATCCATTCGACAATAATAATTCCTCAATTGTTATTTCTTTTTGCTGCTCTCAGAGATGTGAATTTAATCTCGTCGGGTTTAAGTTCTGCGTATATATATCTATATCGGCTGCTTCTTGCAAAACTCGAAAATTTATTCTTCTTCTCTCGAAACAAGACCAAGGTAGTCTTCTTCCCGTAAGAAAACCTTTCTCCTAGGTTTCACTTGGTTCTTCCTTGTAGAATGTAGCTCGGTTGCTGTCGAGATTCTCCCACGCGTATTTCGTCGTATCTTGCTTATTTTTATATTTTTAATCAGCTCTTCTTCGTCGGTTGGTGAATTATGTCGTTTCTTTTACTATGGCGATCCCTTTTTCTCAAGTACCTCTTCTAAATCCTTCCGTCTTCTTCAAATTACGTAGCGCGTTCGCCAATTGCGTCTTCACTCTCTGATGAAAATTTTTAAGATGGAGTTTTTTTTAACAATCCGTTGTCTTCTATTTTTTTGTAAAACAATTCACTTGACAGTCCACTGTCCGTAGTGCCTTCAATATTTGACCGCTCCGTGACGTGTATGGCCTTCTATAATATCGCATTAGATATCTATTCCTTGTATCTTATAGATCAGATGGGCCATACCTTCACTCGGCGCCATTTTGAAAGCTGTCTACGAGATGTAAATGGGCACAGTACTATTTGTATAACGAAAACATATTCTAAGCGCCAGTACAGAAATCATAACATTCTCATTAAAATTTACATGGGCATAGCCTCTCCGAAATTTAACCAGAAGTAAGAAAATAGAGACTAACCTCAGAAATCAGTGATGCGCTCCACCATATCTTGAGGTGTATCACATTCTTAGTTAATTTCCATGTCGAGTATTAAAATTAAGCATTCATTTACTTAGCCTTGATTTCTAACGAGTTAACAATGGCTATCTAGCATGTTATTTACCGTATTTACTCGTGTATTAGACCCCCTGGCTTCTTTTGACAAAGAAAATGAAAAAAATAAATCTTGCATACAAGACCCTCCAACGTAATTTGTCAGAGAACAACGATTCTGCTTCGAAGCGGGTACAAGCCTTACTGCAGCTCCAATGTCATCACCCAAATTTGTGAATAGTTTCGTCCGTATGACCTGCACAATGACAACGCGCCAAAGTCATGCGGTACATCTGTGTTTCGTAGTTAAGAAATGTAGCCTCCGCAGCGTAGGCCTACTGCAGCTCTGAGGACGTTGCACAAATAGGAGAATAGTTTTGTGTCCGACCTACGCAATTAAAGCATGCATCAGTCATGCTATATGTCTGTTTTTTGTAGTTAAGAATGTCCGCCACGGTAATGGTTAGCACAATAAGCAACCGTTCTCGGGGCCTGAGTTCGATTCCTGGCACAGTATTGCCAGAGATTTAAGAATGGCAGGAAAGTTGATATTCAGTAAAAATGGTACATGCAGCTCCCCTCCATTGGGGGCTGCACCACCTCGGGATGAGGAAATGAGTTTACTTTAGTTAAGAAATATTCAAGGTTGTTGCTGTTAATATAGCAGGTGAGATCATTAACAAAGTGATCGTTTAATATCTCGTAACTCGGGCCAATAAAGCCTACGCAATCTTTGGGGAGAATATGTAGGCCTAAAAGTCCTGTGTTCACTATTTATTCATTTTAAATTTAGAAATACTGCCTTCCTACAAAAATAGCCAGTAAAACTCAGAATACATTCGTAAGTTTGTTAAAGAATAGTGTTGAATGTTAACATGTACAATTTATAGATCTTTATAGGCTAGAAGTCATGTGTTCACTGCACAAAATTTGAGGTTATCGCATATTGGACCTTCCCTTACTTTTCTTGGCTGTAAATGATTTACCTCGCACCAAGACAGATAGGCCTACGTCTTATGGCGACGATGGGATAGGAAAGGCCTAGGAGTTGGAAGGAAGCGGCCGTGGCCTTAATTAAGGTACAGCCCCAGAACTTGCCCGGTGTGAAAATGGGAAACCACGAAAAACCATCTTCAGGGCTGCCAACAGTGGGATTTGAACCCACTATCTCCCAGATGCAAGCTCACAGCCGCGTGCCCCTGACCGCACGGCCAACTCGCCCGGTCGAGTATATGTTATGGAAACCTGTTACCTTCTTTCATTTCTAATTTTTCTTTGCGGAACAGCAGCTGACGGGTATTATTAATCGACTCTGACATCGCATTTGAATGTCATCGAGAGAGCTCGCAAGTGTGCATAGTGAGAAAAGTCGCATTTTGTGGCAAGCGCTTGAGCTTTCTTATTCAAACAGCGTCACATAACCCTATGTACCATGAAAACATATATGAAGCGCCAGTAGAAAAGTGATAACCTTCTCTTTATAAATTTAGATGGGAACAGCCTTACTGGAATTTAACCAGACTCGAGAAAATATAATCTAACCTCAGAAATCAGTGATGCGCTCTGCCATGTCTTGAGGTGTATCGCATTCTTACTTAATTTCAATGTAGAGTATTTAAAATTAAGCAATTGTTTAATTACCCTTTATTTTTAACGAGTTAACAACTGCAACTGACCGCGTTATTTACGTATTTGTTACGAAAACATGTTCTCCTCTTCCATAACTAATTTTCTTTAAAGAACAGCAGTTGCGAGAGAGCTCGCAAGTGCACACAGCAAGGAAACAATACCGAAGGTCGCATTCTGTGGCAAACGCTTCAGTTTTCTTGTTCAAACAGAGTCACCTATAACTTAACCACGTATGTGGGCCTACCATGAAAATATATACTGTATCAATCTCTAGAAGAGAAATGATAACCCTCTTGTTATAACTTTACATAAAAGGAAAATCTCTTGCAAGAAATTTACATGACGATAGACTTTCCAAAATTTAACCAGACAGTAGAAAATATAAAACTAACCTCTGATATCAATGATGCCCTCTACCATATCTTGAGGTGTGTCCCATTCTTACTTTACTGCAGTATTTATCATTAAAATTAAGTGATGGTTTACTTCAGCTTTTATTTTGAAGAGTTAACAACTGCTATCGGACATGTTATTTACGCATTTATTATGAATACATGTCCGGCTCCATGACTAAATGGTTAGCCTGCTGGCATTTGGTCACAGGAGTCCCAGGTTCGAATCCCGGCAGGGTCGGGAATTTTAATCATAATTGGTTAATTTCACTGACACGGGGGCTGGGTGTATGTGTCGTCTGCATCATCATTTCATCCTCATCACGACGTGCAGGTCGCCTATGGGAGTCAAATCAAAAGACCTGCATCTGGCAAGCCGAACTTGTCCTCGGACACTCCCGGCACTAAAAGCCATACGCCATATTATGTATGAACATATGTTTTCCTATTTCATTTTTAATTTTCTTTACGGAAATGCAGTCGACAGGTATTACAAATCAACTCAGACATCACCTTCAAATGTTGACGAGAGCGCTTGCTAATGGACATAGAGAGGAAATATACCGAAGATGATTGACCGGCATGAAATATAATCGCTGGGGGGGGGGGGGCATAAAGGTTGGTAATGGAAAAAATCGTGCATGCTTAATCGCTCGTAATAACGGATGTGTCAGTGATAGGGCTCTCGCTGTAACTGAAGGATAATACGCTGTTTAAGATAGGAATTTTGAAGGAACAGACAAAAACTGTCAATTATATGCAATACTCGTTATAGCGGACTTCTACTGTAGTCAGAGCTAACTACTTTAACCAGAAAAAAGGTTGAAAACATGAAACACAGATTTCACAATCTTTTTACTGTACTATTTAAAATAAATATTGCTACAAATTTCAGTAAAGTTTGACTAACTAGTTTGCAATAGGTTAAGAATCCAACATGGTGCGACTCATACGTCATCGCAGTGCACTACACAAGGCTGTCAACTTAGGACAGGCTAGTGATAAGAGCAGTGGTCTGGAGTGGTTGCTAGTGACAAGACCATTGGTTTGGATTGGTTAGAGCCGCAAAGTAACCCAAGGACCTGTATCCCCTGTGGCAGTAATGGCTAGTGACAAGACCACTGGAGAGTTACGTTGGGGATACAGCACACACAACGACAAGTCACTTTCAAACTCCACGGATTCATCATTTTAATGGAATGTGGTAGCAGTGGACCACACATATTGCAAGCTCTATCGGAGAGAGTAGGAACTGCCCTGCACCCAAAAGGAACACAAGAAATGGCCGCATTTCAGAGACTGGCACAGACTGATAGTATCAGATTTAATCTATAATATAGAGAATGAGTTTGTATGTAATGGGTAATCTCAGAAACTACCAAACAACAATTTTCAAATTTCTTTCACCATTTAAAAGATAATATCATTCCAGGTAACAGAAGCTATGCATCATCCCAGACTATCAAAGGGTTCCTGCAAGAATCGTGATTTAAGGAAAACATGGCAGCAAAAATAAATCTCAAAAGTTTGTATGTTTGCCAGTCTGTTCTTTAATGTAAAAACGACTTGGCTGATGGTGCTCAAATTTGGTAAGCTTATAGCTAATACCTTTGGTTAGCGTACAGGCTACTTACTATCATGCTATCTTTTGGGTAAGAACAAATGATGGGAAGGCAAGATCAGGCAGATGATAAAAATGTTCCTAAGAATGTGGGAAGAGGTAAACTGAAAATTAAAATCCACAGCCTGTTTCCAGTCATTCAACCGGGTCAGGAATGGAATGAAGCCCCCCTCTAGTGGTGAGGAAGGGAACTGTGCTGGCTGCTGAAGCCTGTCGCACTCCTCTGGAACAATGATTAATGAATGACAAATGGAATGAAATGATATTGGAGAATGTTGCTGGAATGAAATATGACAGGGAAAATTGGAGTACCCAGAGAAAAACCTGTCCAGTGTCTGCTTTGTCCAGCACAAATCGCGCATGGAGTGACCGGGATTTGAACGACGGAACCCAGCAGTGAGAGGCCGGCGTGCTGCCACCTGAGCCACAGAGGCTCAAGAGGTAAGTTACTATTACTAATTTATTTTTGATAATTTCCTTCCATGGAACCACTGAGTTACTTACATATTTAAAAAAGGTTTTTAACTTTCATACCTGTCTACCTGTGTCCATGCTTTTGCCACCATGTGGGTGGCGACTGTTGTTTTAAGAGAAAAACCTCTATCACAGGGCTGTGGAAGAATGAAATACTCTTTATTTCTAAAGACCAACAGCTAAACTGCAAAGAAGTTTGAATCTTGGATATTTTAAAGCAGATTCAAGACAGATTGGCCAAATCAGAAAAAAACCTAGGAGTTTGCAGAATTGCTTACTTCAATAGCCTTAACCAGTTTGATCTCATTACCTTCAGCCATCATCGCTGCTTTCTTATTTGCTGCTCCTGTCTCTCAATAACCTGAGATGTTCAATACAACCAAGATCATGAAAAGTGAAATGCAGAAGTGAAAACAATGCATCGCAATTGAGGTTAACCCTCTACTGCATGAATTATTTTTCGTTTTCGTTTGGTGAAGAAAATTTCAAGCTTTAATGTTCAACATACGCTCAGTGTATTACATGTACCAGCAATTCTTAACTGAGGCTAATAGCTTAACACTCATATGTGACGTGGATTGCCATAGTTGAATATATATACGATTTTTCACGATTTTACGCTAAGCTTTTAACATTCAAAGACCGAACATTACTACTACTGTGCCGTAAAACTACCTCTGTGTACAATATTTATCCATTTATACAGGTGAAAAGTTATTTGTTGCCTAAAGGCAACAGTATGCAGTAGAGGGTTAAGCAGCGGAATAAAAATACAACACATCTTGAATTCATGGAATCATTCACGGATATTGCACTCTCGTTCATAACAAAAATCAGACCGCTGAGGCCAACAACTTCAACGGAGTGCAGCATAAATCAGTAATCAGGCAAGTACGATTCAAGGTTACGTACATAGTGCATACAAAGAAGTAAAGACAAATCAAGATTTACATTATTCTCACCGCTCAATGCAAGAATCTCCGCAAGACCATTAGTCTCTCTGACGTATACACCATCCTTGCTATGCATACTTTTAGATTCTAGCCTCTTTCCCTTAGCACATGTTTTCGTAACATAAACATCACTGATCAACATAATAATAAGAAAATAATAATTGAACTCCACTGTTCTTCCTGTTGTCATAAATATAAAAGATCCAATTTCCTTTGTCATATAACCTCAATTCAGCAACACAATTCCTTTGAACTTACACATAACCTTCGCACAATCCCTTCGAACTTTCACAGCATAACCTTAATTTCAATATGCTGCAACTAAAGAAATTGAAACAATCGTGTGGCCGAGTAAAAGGCACGTTAACAAGAATAATAAAGTCGATTACAGCTGACATGTCAAAATCAGAAGCAAAGGTTAGAATTAAAAAATGTGGTTTTGAAGTACAAATGAAAATAGAGAAAACAAGAGATCACTGATGAAATAGCTGCACTACAGATTATTGCTATTATTTACTGCTATTTGCTTTACATCGCACTGACACAGATATGTCTTATGGCGACGATGGGATAGGAAAGGCCTAGGAAGTGGAAGGAAGCGGCCGTGGCCTTAATTAAGGTACAGCCCCGGCATTTGCCTGGTGTGAAAATGGGAAACCACGGAAAACCATCTTCAGGGCTGCCGACAGTGGGGCTCGAACCCACTATCTCCCGATTACTGGATACTGGCCGCACTTAAGCGACTGCAGCTATCGAGCTCGGTGCACTACAGTTTGAAGAGGAATGTGAGGGAGAGCAAGAGCTATTTGAATCTATTTATTTCCGTGCAGTTACACTACTGCAAATGACAATAGATGAAGCAGAGGATGTTCAAAATAATTTGCTAGCTCAAATGAACACAGCAGTAAAGAACGCCAATCATCAACAGGAAGTTCCACAAAATCATAACAGAAGAATACATAAATTACCAGAATTTAACACCGAATTCACAAAATGGTTGCTTTTTAAGTCAACCAGTCATGATGATACTCAACTAACAAATATTAAAAAATGTCAGTATCTGATCGGTCTTCTGCAGGGCGAGGCACGCAAAGTCATTCAAGGTTTTACCATTTCAGAAGAAAACTACAGAAGTGTTTGGAGCTTGCTTGTAGATACATATGATAATCAAATGATAACTGAAACACATCTAGATGAACTTTTCAAGTTTCCTACAGTTTTGAAAGAGAACAAAAATCTGAATCACTCAGGCAATTACAATTTCATATTCAAACTCACATGGCTTCATTAAAAGCAATGAAGCAACCGGTACAATACTGGGATACATTGGTTATTCATCTAGCAAAGAAGCAGCTGGATTTCATTGAGCAAAGAGACTGGCAGGAAAGGGTGAAAGGCAACACTCCAAAGATGCCAACGTTGGATGATTTCTTGAAATTTGTAACTGAGCATTCCCAATAATATATGATGTTAAATCACAACAAAACCAAGGCATTGAACACGAAGACAAATCCGAAGGACAAACAACCTAGCAAGAAAGTTATGACGACGACTCAGGCAAGCTGTAATCTGTGTGGTGGAAGTCACCCCATTTTTACATGTGAAGAATTAATTAAATGATCACTTGAAGACAGAAGAAAACTGCTCCGAGAAAAAGGACAGTGTCATAACTGTTTGAAACCAGGACATATTGCAAAACATTGCAGAGGATCAAAATGCAAGAAATGTGGACTTCTTCACAACACACTTTTACATGCTGAGGAAGATGACAAACAGAAACAAAATGTTAAAGAAAATCAAGTGCCCATAAAACTGTGTGTCGAATCTCGGCATTCACCTGCTTCGCTCAATGTGAGCTTGGTGAAAGGAATAACATCGCAAATACTTTTGTCAACAGCTTTAATTGATGTGAAAGATGTTCATAGAAGAAGAATGACATGCCGAGCCTTATTGGATCCGGGATCTCATTTGAATCTAATGAAAGAAGGTCTGTATAAGAAGCTTGGTTTACCGAATGTCAAGACAAACGCACACATCACTGGAGTAGATTGCTTCAAAGTGGAAACAAAAAGGATTACGAAAGTACACCTCGCTTTAAGGAATGACGGATTTGAGGTGGAAGCAGAATTTCTAGTTTTGCCAATGATAACAGGACAATTGCCACAGTTGGAGATCAAGAAGGACAAAATTATTATTCCAAAGGACATTCACTTGGCAGACCCCACATTCAACAAGCCTGGAGACAAATACATATTAATTGGTGCAGGACTTCATTGGAAAATACTGTAGTCATAGGTCCACCCAAGAATGAAGCTGAAGGACAACCAGCTCTGCAAAACACCCGATTAGGCTGGATTATAGGCGGCGAAGATTTTGAGAACAAACAAGGATCAACAACAACATGCATGAAAATTAGCAATCAACAATTATCAGATCAGATCAGATGGAAAAATTCTGGAAACAAGAAGCTACTCCAGAGATTCAACATTACACATCAGAAGAAAGAATATGTGAAAGACAGTTCACGGACACCGTTTCGAGAGAACCGACAGGTTCATTGTAAGGCTCCCTATCAAGCCAGATGTTATCCTCGGAGAATCAAGAAAACATGCACTGAACAGAATGGAATCATTAGTCAAGAGATTAAGCAGACACCCCGAACTCAAGGCTACTTATGCAGATTTCAAGGATGAATATGAAAATCTAGGGCATATGAGCTTGATTGAAACAAACCAAAATCAAGATGTACCAAATTCATACTTCATACCCCATCAACCAGTGGTACGTCCAGATTGTGACACCACAAAGGTCAGAGTGGCATTTGATGCCTCGGCAAAAACATCACTCAATGACAAACTCATGACAGGACCTAATTTACAGCAAGATCTCTTTCACAATGTACTTAGATTTCGCAGCCATAAGTACGTCATGACGGCAGATGTGGAAAAGATGTATAGGCAAATCCTCATCCATCCTGAAGATCGAGCATTACAGCAGATTTTGTGGAAAGAGGAATCTTCAGCCCCTGTGAGGATCTATCAGTTGAATAGTGTAACATATGGAACAGCATCAGCACCTTACCATGCCATGAAATGCCTAAATGAATTGGCTACTCTTCATGAAAATGAATTTCCAGCAGCAGCAAAGGCTATTCGCGATGATTTTTATATGGATGACTGTGTACGTGGAGAAGACATTCTAGAAGACGTGATCGGCTTCGGCGGCAAATACAAAATATTCTCAAGAGTGGTGGAATGCATTTGAGGAAATGGAGGTCCAACAGCAAAGAGATCTTGCAGGATTTGGAGAGCAAAAGCGACAAAGGGACTTCTGGTTTTAGACAAAGGTGAAGCTAGTAAGACTCTTGGACTCCTCTGGGACTCAGCACAAGATTGCCTTCAGTTTCGAGTTGAACTGGCAAAGCAGTCACCAAGATCCAAAAGAGAAGTCGCCTCCAAAATCGTACAGATTTTTGATCCACTAGGACTCGTGGGTCCAGGACTGATCAAAGGGAAGTTGTTGACAGCAACATCAACCAGCATTCTACTGAATAAATTCTCATTTCTGAAATTATGCCGTACAGTAGCATATTGTCAAAGATTCATTTATAATTGCAAACTCAAACTGCCAGAAAGGAAAAAAGGTTCACTAGAAATACAAGAAACTTGTAAAGCAGAGAAACAGGTAGTCAGATGGACACAATTAGAAGCATTCCCTCAAGTACTACAGTGCTTAATTAATAATCAAGACCTCCCAAATAAGAGTTCTCTAAAGTCACTCAGTCCGTTTCTGGATAGTGATGGACTGATTAAGGTTAGAGGAAGGCTTCGTTTTTCGGAGCTAACATCAGAACAGAGACATCCTGTGCTTCTACCAGCAAATCATCACATCACCAGGATGATAATGGAAAATGAACATCGTCGTCTGAAGCATTGTCCCCCAGAGCAACTGCTACATGCAACTCTACAACGATATTGGCCTATCAGCGGCAGAAGAGAAGTGAAAAAGATTGTCAAGAGGTGTCTGAAGTGCTTTTGTTACCATCCTACAGTTCTGGAGGTACGCATGGCAGATTTACCAAAAGAAAGGGTTAGGTTAGTTGTTCGACCCTTTGTTACCACAGCAGTGGACTATGCAGATCCAATATCTGTAAGAGAAATCCACAGAAAAAGGCCGGATTCATACTTACAAGAGTTACGTAGCTGTATTTACATTCTTCAGTACCAAGGCAGTGCATATGGAGCTGGTGTTGGAGCTAACGACCGAAGCTTTCTTAGCTGCACTACAACGCTTTATGGTGAGAAGAGGTTTGTGCAAGCAGCTTTTCCCTGATAATGGGAAGAATTTCATTGCAGCAGCCAACGCACTACAAGATATCCAGTCCTTTTTGGAAAAGAGGTCAACGACCATTACCTCCTCTCTTGCTCAGCAGCAGATACACTGGAGTTTCATTCCTCCCCAGTCACCCCATTTTGAGGGAGAGTGGAAGAAGCTGTAAAGATGATGAAGAGACATTTGCTGACTGAAATACAGGGACGCGTGCTAACTTTCGAAGAAACCTACACTATTCTTTGCGATATAGAGGTTGTATTAAATTCACGTCCCCTTACTCTCTTGCCAAATGATCCAAATGATTTAGAAGTCCTAACACCAGTACATTTTCTTCTAAGTGACTCGATTGTGCAACCTGTACAAAGGGATTTGTTGAGAGAACCCGATAACCACTTGTCATGTTGGCAGCATTTGCGGAAAATTCAGCAGCAGTTGTGGAAGTGATGGCAGCGAGAATACTTGCAGGAATTGCAAAAACGTGTCAAGTGGCATAATACCAATCAACGTATTGATGTTGATTCTTTGGTGTTAACTGAGGACAACATCCCACCTCTAGAGTGACCTAGGGGTAGGATAGTTCAAGTTCACCCTGGACAAGATGGTGAGGTGAGGGCTGTCACCGTTCGGACAGCTAGTGGAACTTTCACCCGAAGCATCAAGCATCTTCCCATTGAAAGGGATGACAAGGAGAACTGAATTAAAGATTTCCTGTGATACCTCTAACTTTGTATTATTTTCATCAAAGATATAACTTCAATATTATTTTCTTTTAATCATAAAAAATATGTATGTAGGCCTATAGAGTTTTGTATTAATGCATATGTTAAGAATATTTAAGTATTTTTACAATAGGTATAAGATTACAATAGTTAGTTAAAAGACCTCCTTTCAAGGGGGGAAAAATGTTATGAAGAGACTTAATTTTATAAATTTATTTCATTAATTGAAGTTGGCACTTTCCGAGCCTATTTCCGATTTGTCGGACAATTATGTATTGTTAAAAACTGGTTACGCATGAAACAGTCATGCCCGTCATCAAGTTGTGATATCGCATCATTATGAAATTCAATAAAGTATTGAAGGCACCAAGTTCCTTTACTTCAAAATCAATCAAAAACAATGGTTTCCAATACATGTTCCTCTTCTTCAGAAACCATTAAATTCACACCTTCATTACCAAAATCATGAAGCGCAGTTACCATTATCTTTTTATGAATTTCACTGTTGAAATTTTTAAAATGCCACCAAATTGTTATTTCTAGAATAGGAATGTAGGGAGGAACAGCTCTGTGACTTAGCTGTAGGCTTCCCACCCAGAAGGCTGAGGGTTGAATCTCAGTCAGTCCTTGGAGATTTTCATCTTAAAACTCTTGTGGTGTCAGGAAGAATAAAATGAGCTTTGGTGGCTCCAGCGACCCCAGAAATACCTGGGATAAGCTGGAGCAAAGTTTTTAGAGTGGAAAGAAAAAAAAAACCCTCAAAATATTGTGTTGCCCTCTCATTAGAATTTAGCAATCATAATTTTTAAAATTTTGGTCTTTGATTGTCATGGTGTCCGGGCACCTAGGATTTCTCCAGTACTGTTCAAGGCTTACAAGAATTTCAACTAAACAGTTCCAACTCACTCATTAAATCATACAAAATTTGCAAACTTCTGTACTACCAACATCAAATACTTTGCATGTGGGCAACTATAATCTCGCTCAGTAGGCTACCTCTAGGTAATAATTGGAGTAAGGAGCATATTCATGGGATAGGAATACAAAAAATGGAAATGGCAGCAAAGATAGCTGAAGTCCTATTGTGCAACTTATCTGCAAAACAGAACATAAAGACTGTAATATGAGTTCAATTGCTCTGGAGCACAGGTATTCATTCTTAAATCCCTTACCTTGACAAGGCAGGATCATTGTATCCTTCTTTATGGCCATCCTTATCTTTAGATGACTAAACACATTACATATGATCATTTATTTCCCCAGTTTGCTGTGCTTGACAAGCAAAAATCACTTAGATTTTTTTTTTTAAATAGTGCTCATCAACTTATATTGGAATGTAGAGTTATCAGGAGTTGAATTTGCCAGATTCTGCTGTAGTTATCCAACTCCTTTCACTACACCTAACAAGAAAATCACTCACCAAGTCCCAGAGCACTCATGTAAACTCCCAAAGCCATGCCAGTCATCCTGTGACTTATGGACATTAATGACGTAAGTTGTGGTTTGTAAATGGTAAGATGTGGAGACTGAGGTCGTTTGAGCCTGGCATTTTTTTCATCGTAGGATTCAGAGGACGGAGGTTGTGCAGGAACTGCCTTTAATGTAACACATCTCACCCTGTAAAATAAAATGTTCAATTAAAGAAAGAACCACAAGTAAAAAGCTACTGGTGTTCCTTTCAAGTGACACAATGTGGTACAATGTCTGAATAGGGAGATCACACAGAGGAACATACAGAGGACGGAGGTTGTGCAGGAACTGCCTTTAATGTAACACATCTCACCCTGTAACAGAAAATGTTCACTTAAAGGAAGAACCACAAGTAAAAAGCTACTGGTGTTCCTTTCAAGTGTTACAATGTGGTACAATGTCTGAATAGGGAGATCACACAGAGGAACATACAATCATTGGACCCTCCCTAGATAATTTTACAGGAGGATGGAAGTTTCCAAAACTGAAGTTTAAAAAAATAGGCCCATGGAATATTTTCAATTAATTTAATGACTAATTTGGGTACAACTTTATTTTCAAAATTTGATCTAAATAATTTGTGGGTGAACATTATTTTTTTTAAAAAGGGAAGGAAAAAAAAGGCGATAATAATGAAAATTGTTCAACAGCGAGTGAGAAATATATTTCAGAGGCAAACGAGGAATGTATAACAAATTGTTTAAAAACACAGCATGTATATCATAATCCAAGACTTAGCGGTTATTTTTGAGCTTTGTATGTTTTTCTTTTAAATACTACACAATTAGAGACTAGGACCTTTCCTTTAGTTTAAAGTCTAGCCAGCTGTGTACACATTTTGAATTTATCAAATATATGTCAAATAATAAATGCTAATACAGTAGGCCTATATTCTATTATGGTCAATCAATCAATCACTACTGATCTACGTTTAGGGCAGTCCCCCAGGTGGCAGATTCCCTTTGTGTTGTTTTCCTAGCCTTTTCTTAAACGATTTCAAAGAAATTGGTTTATTGAACATCTCCCTTAGTAAGTTATTCCAATCCCTAACTCCCCTTCCTATAAATGAATATTTGCCCCAATTTGTCCTCTTGAATTCCAGCTTTATCTCCATATTGTGATCTTTCCTACTTTTAAAGACACCACTCAAACTTATTCATCTACTGATGTCATTCCACGCCATCTCTCCACTGACAGCTCGGAACATACTTTTTTTTGCTAGTTGTTTTATGTCACACCGACACAGATAGGTCTTGCGGTGACGATGGGACAGGAAAGGTCTAGGAGTGGGAAGGAGGCGGCCATGGCCTTAATTAAGGTACAGCTCCAGCATTTGCCTGGTGTGAAAATGGGAAACCACGGAAAACCATTTTCAGGGCTGCCGACAGTGGGATTCGAACCTACTATCTCCTGAATACTGGATACTGGCTGCACTTAAGCGACTGCAGCTATCGAACTCTGTGAACATACCACTTAATACCAATATAGGTATAGTACGCGCACCTTTTAGCGATGCATGGACACCCTAGTGCTAAATTGGTCGACCTCCGGTATCTTCGAGATTCGTATTGGCAACCTTTCAACACAAACTAAGAATCGCTTATGCTTCGCTGTGCGACATCTGGCGTACACTTTTACGTACTAGTACTGTTGTTGTTTACACAGCAAAACCAAACGATATAATTTATGCTAGGAACAAGATTCATTTTGAGAAAAGTTATATAATGTGTGTA
Source organism: Anabrus simplex (assembly GCF_040414725.1). Taxonomy (NCBI): domain Eukaryota; kingdom Metazoa; phylum Arthropoda; class Insecta; order Orthoptera; family Tettigoniidae; genus Anabrus; species Anabrus simplex. Next base: position 467,867,903 of record NC_090267.1, read on the forward strand.
TGACACAGTTGTTGGCTTAAGATAATAAAGGTTTAGAAAATTCATATCGAACAATCATATTATAGATTCAATTCAGATTTCATTTCCATTCAGTTGGCAGTATTACCGGAACCGGGAGAGATCCCTCCTTCCTCCTCACCCTGTACAAAGAAATATCACTAAAAGGTGCGCAGATTATAGTTGGTTCGTTATTGGACATTATAAATTTTCCAGCTAACTCATTCATGGTTGCCAGCGTTTCGCCCCAGTGTGCTAAGTTGGGCTCATCAGTTGGTAAATGGCACACCCACCAAGATGCATGGCTAGTGCATACCATGGAGGTCACTGTGTAGGCTACATGGAACCACCAGCAGTGCCAATGCACTATGAGAAACTATCTCATTTTCAAAAATTGATACCTGCCTGGCCATCAGAATATAAAGATGCTGATTCCCACAGGTAGGTAAACGTCTCTTTATTGCCTACCCTAGTATACACCATCGGCTTACAGGCAATAAAGACACCAAAACACACAGAAACAAAACAAAACTTTAAACAAACAATATCTAATCTATGTCTCTTAAAACTACTAACTACATACCCTAACTAATTTGGTGGCGTCGCCCAGGCGGATCACCAGACCGTGGGCTGCGACACCCTACACTAAACAAACAAAATCTACTATATATCTTTTAAAACTACTTAGCTCTATAAAACTACTTACTCCATACTCTAACTAATTTGGTGGCACTGCAGAGGCGGATTTCCAGACCATAAGCTGCACCACCCTTCACTAAAACTAATATTCTACTAACTACAACTAACAATAGAAAAAAGAGACAACTGGCTGTTCGCGGTATCTCCTGGTAATGAGGGAACCCCTTCCACCAATGATACCGCTATCACCCACACCCGTGGGTCAGATGTCATCCCCACCTAAACCTCTATGGCAATGTGCTTCCCTCCCATTCTTTGCGTGGCGAATCGCAGAGGTGGATACCAGACCGTCATGCGATTCGTCACGCTCTTGTCTATTGTCCTGCCTACTAATCTGAGTCGTCTGATACACATTGCCTGCTCCCATCTTGACCCTCCATTATCTCTATGTGCGGACATGTTTGTTTTTCTCACCTAGGGATGGGTCTTACGCACCCCATCCTTCCACCTTTCCAAATCTTTCCATCTCTCTTGTTCACTTACACCTATCTACCTTATAGTAACTTATCCACTATATTGTCAACACTATGTCTTAGAGTTAATATTTTATACACCTTTTAACAACACTGAACTGTCAACAGTTCTACAGTTTCCTTATTCCTCACCGATCTTTCATCTTATTTACATCTCTTAGTCTTAAAAAACCCACTAATTAATTGCACATATCTTTACATTACCAATTTCAATACACCTGTTTACACCCTGCTTGTTTATTCCATCCACTATGTCCTAGTGTTGATCTGTTTCACTTTTTTTTTTTTTAAACACCGAACTTGCCAACAGTTCAACAGTTCTCTTACTCATCACAGTTCTTTACTCTTATTTACATCTCTTAGTCTAAAAAACCACTCACTATTACACATTTCTATACATTACCAATTCCCTTATTATCTTCACCTAGAGATGGGTCTGACTCAGCCCCTCCTTCTATCTCTTATATCCGCTCCCCTCTCTTTTCCAAATCTACTCAGCTCTCTTCTCACTTACACTTGTTAATCTACCTTATAGTAACTTATCCATTATAGTTAGCACACTTCTTATTTTCAACCCTATGTCCTAGAATTATTAGTCACAATTCTTCCTTTCTTATCTGCGTCTCTAAGTCTAAATATCACTCACTACTTGTACATTCTTTATATTTCCAACTCTATTCTACAATCCTTTCCTTCTGTCACTCATTATCTGGAACATAACACCTTCCTATTGTTCACTTAATTTCTTTACAAACCTAGCTCTAACCAAATTTAAATATTTTGATATATCTGTTCCTCTTTCCCATTCTCTGCATAGCCATGCCGTCATCTTATGACCCTTTTCTACTTTTTCTTTCTTATTCAACACTTTCTTTTTCATCTCTTCTAATTCACTACATTTAGAAAATATATGCATATCCGACCATCCCTCTCCACATAAAATACATCTATCCTTATTTTCTCGACCTATCCATCCTATATTTTTTGGAATTCCCATAACCCACCAGTATAATCCTCTTTTACCCCTCCTACCCTCAAATTTGGTTCTCGGGTTCGTAGTTTCTACTAATTTGTTTAATACTGATAATGAGTCTCTTTCCCTACATTCCATTATTAAACTCTGTCTTTCTATATCAGCCACTCTCTTTTCCACCTTTCTCAATACCCATTCTTTCCTCTCTCCCCATCTTTCACACCATTCTCCTAACCCTATACTTCGTAGTTTATTTTTGCACTTATTCACCCAGTACTCTTCGTTCTCCATACTTTTCTGGAACCTATAAACCTCTTGTAATAAATCTCCTCCCTTTCCTTCTTCCAATACTTCATTACCCTCTTTGCTATAGTAATATCTATCGATTCTTTACATACTAATCTAGTCCCCACATTAGCAGTACAGTTAGGAACCCCCATCATAATCTTACTAAATTTTTCCACCACCCGGTTTAATTCATTTCTATTCTCCTCCAATCCCCACACTTCTACCCCATGTAACATTTTTCCTTTAACCATTGATTGGAACACCATTCTCTGAATCTTGTATTTAATATCCGGGAATTTATTCTCTAATACCCCCACTACTGCAAGTACTCCTCTCCCTTTTAATTTAGCTCTTTTGGTCTGTTCCTTCCATGTTCCGTTTCTACTAATTATTACTCCTAAATACTCAATTTTTTTTCTGGTCTGATTTCTTCCTGTTCTACTATCCAAAATTTCTTTTCTTTCCTTTTCCTGCATACCATTATCTGTGTCTTCTGTACATTTATTCTAAGTGCCCATCTTCTAGCCCTTTTCTCAACACCCTTGCTGTCAGTGCCAAAATCAATAAATCATCCGCAAATAGCAGTCCCAGTATTCCCCGTTTCCTTATCCAAGGACATTGCCAGCCCTCGCTTCCATGTCTGTCTAATATATTGTTTATAAACAATAAAAATAATATCGGTGACAGCTTACAGCCTTGTCTTACACTCCTCTTGGATTCAATACACTTACTCAATTCACCCCCTTGTAATTTAATCACCACCATTACTTCCTCATATATTCCTTCTATTGCCATCCTCATTTTCTTTGATAACCCAATATCCCTTAATCTAGTAAACAACGCCTCCCTATTCACTGCATCGAAGGCTTTCTCCAAATCTATTGCTGCACATATAATCTCATCCCTGCTATCTTGACATATTTCGTACTTAAGGTATCAAAAATCCATATATTATCCACAGTATTTCTCTCTTTTTGAAACCCATTTTGATACTCCGAAATCCTTCCATACTTCTCTGCCCAATTTATAATCCTATTGGCTAAAATTCCTGTATACACCTTCCATAGCGAGTCAAGGAGTGTTATTCCTCTGTAGTTATTAGGATCACTTTGACTCCCTTTACTCCTGTATATAGGACATAATACTCCTTTTCTCCATTCACTAGGGAATTTCACCGATTCCCATATCTTGTTAAAAAATTTAACCATCACCTTCAACATCGATTCTTTTGTCCATACTTCCTTCCATACTCTGTTAGTAATACCATTCACCCCACCCGCTGCGTTCGTTTTTATTTTACTTAACACACTAATTACTTCTTGTATTGTTATTTCCCCATCTAGTAACTGTACTCCTACTTGTAAATCTCTTAGGATAAATGTCATACTTATTTCCCCATGCCAGTCTCCTCTCTCACTCAAAAGACCTGTAAAATATCCTACCCACTCATTTTCCTCTATGCTTGTTCCCTTCCCCGTAGGCCTAGTTCTCTTTAGTTTGTTTATGGTTTCCCATATCCTCTCAAATCTTTTCTCTTTGCAATATCTGTTCACTCTTTCAGCTTCCGTCTCTTTCCAGCATGTCTTTTTCTCGTTCAGTAACTTCTTGTATTCTCTTCTTAATTTACAATATTCCTCTCTTTTTTTCTTGTTTCCCTCCTTTCTTAAACTCTGCTAGTGCTGACATAACTACCTCACGTTCCCTCTTACAATCTTCATCAAACCACCCCTTGGTTCTGTTTTTGTCTCCCTCTTATCTTCACTTTCTTTCCCACCTCCCATACAGGGCATTCTATTATTTTTAAAGCTTTATCTATGTCCTCTTCTTTCAGCACCCTTTCAGCTTCTACCCTTATACTATCTCCCCTCTCACTTAGCTCCAATCTCAATTTCTCAATCATAGTTTCATTCCAAATATACTTCCATCCCTCTTTATGCTTCACCCTTTTCCCTAACCCTCTCTTTACTTCACCATTTTCTTCTCTTAATTTTATCCTAATGGGCATGTGATCTGTTGACCCACATTCTACCACCTCAAAAATTATTTTCCTTAAAGCTGTTTCCGAGCTTACTCCTATATCTACCACACTCCCTCCCTTCGATGTGATGAATGTCAATTCTCCGTACTGTCTCCCTTCATCCATCCATTTAAAATATATAATTTTTCTATAGCACATAGCTCTAGCAACTTTACACCATTACTATTTTATATCTTTGTCTTTACTGCTTCTTCTGTACCCTCTCACTTTGGTATCCTCCCTCCCATAATTCGGTACCCTCTTGCTCACTCTTACATTCCAATCTCCTATTAATATCATTTCATCTTCCACATATGTACCTTTAATTTTATTTATTTCTTCAATCAGTTCTTTAAAAAAAATGTTATTCGCATAAACTGAATCCTTAGGATGATTGTACAAAAGAGCTAAACAAATTGCCTCCTTCTCTTCACTTCCCATTTTAACTCTATACCACACCACCCCTTCTACCTCATCCTGTATTCTCTCTACTCTCCCTACTATCTCATTTTTTATTAAGACTGTTATCCCTCCAGGGTTCCTTCCCATCCTCCCTACTTTTTTCTTTGTGACGTTGACTACTCTATACCCATCCCATTCAATTTCTATCCCTTTCCCTAACCAAGTCTCTACTAGGGCAATGATCTCAAACTCTTTGACTAATTTCTCAATTTCTTTATTTCCTAGCTTCCCCATCACGCCTCAATATTCCACAACCCTATCGTCATATCTAGTTATTTTTTCCCTCCCCCTCTCTGCTTCTGTACTTCTCCACTTCCACCCCTACTCCTTGTCACTCTTTCTTGCAAGTCTTCCCCATCTCTCTCCTCTTCCTCCTTCCCTTTCTCCGTGCCTACGCCTTTTTTCTTTCCCCATAAATCCTTCAAACTTAATGATCTTTCCTTATTTAGTACCTGTCTTCTCTCCATTTTATTTTCTGTATTCCTTTTATTCGGAGAGGATGAATCCTTACCCTGCTTCCTATTGTCTTCAATTGCACTTTTCACTTCACTCTGCACCACTTGTGACACATTACTTGCTTCCTCCATCTCTACACTGTGCTGACTCTTCAAGATCTCTGCAGTCCCGACCATCTGTTTGCTGGCTCTGCTGTTCAGCAGTTCTCTACTTTCTGCACCTGATATGATGTGGACTTCGCTCACTTCCGTAATATCACTCTCCACTACGCCACTGCCACTTGTGCCCTTCCTTGCTACTTCCTCTGCCGTCAAGGACTCCTTCTGCTGCTGTTGGTGTTCATCAAGTTTTTTTAGCTGGCTTACCCCTCATATACGATTCCATCTTCCGTCTCCAACCACCAATTGTTGTCCTCTGATATATGCTTTAAGGCCTTGTTTTTTTGCGTCTTAAGTGTCTGTTCAGGATCCTGTTCTTCTCGATGGCTTCCCTGTTTATCTCCCTTCTTATCCACACTTTCTCTCCTTTCAAATTGCTCGAATTTCTTATCACAATGTCAGCCATCAGCGTGGATAATAATTTCACTCTGATAGGCCTTTCTCCCTTAATTTTCCCCACGCGATGCACATCGTCTATATTGACTTCACTAAAATTGATCTTCATCCTATTCTGTACCACTTCAACCACTTTGTATACTAGTTCCACTTTTGTTTCTTTTTCTTCTTCTTGGACACCATATATAAAAATATTCTTTCTCACCCTATCTTGCACGCCCCTCTCTACTGGTCTCTTAGTTTTTCTCAGGTCCCGCTCCAAACTTCTTACTTTCTGTTTCAATACGTCCAACTCATCTTTGTTACATCCTTCCTCTTCTAATATCCTCTTTACGTCTTCCTTAATACTCAACTTTAGGTCCATAAAGTCATTGGATAGCTCTCGAAACATTTCTTTTATTTGCTCCGTCTGATAAGTCTCTCTTATCGTTTCAAATTCCTCCCATCCAATGGAACCCACTGGACCTGGGCCAGGATTAACTTCCACTCCTCCTATTATCAACAGCACCATCACCACCGCCGCCACCAGTAGAGTAGCCACCATCCTTCTTTTTTCACTTTTCAGCTCCATTCTTGTCTCCATTTTACTTCCGTTTATGCCGTTCCATCTACCAATCGCTATCCTGTACTGTGTCAATGTATTACCCATTGCTCCGCGCACTACTCAGCACATGATGTAGATGTTGATTCCCATAGGGAACCTAAAATATTTGTCCTAACTAGCTAACTAGCCTTGCATCTTGGGTAGTGTGCTAAGTCCCAACTGACGAGCCTAACTTAGCACACGAGGGCGAAACGCAGGCTGGAAAATTTATAATGTCCAATAACGGACCATTATATTGGTACTACTCAGCACATCCGCACTCCTTGCTGTCTCAAAGACGACTGGTTGATTCCCATAGGGAACTCATTTGGAACAAATATTTCAGGTTCCCTATGGGAATCAACATCTTTATCACATACCACTTAGTCGAGCAGCTCTTCTTCTTTCTCCCCAAGTCTTCCCAGCCCATACTTTGCAACATTTTTGTAATGGTACTCTTTTTTGGTAATCACCCAGAACAAATCGAGCTGCTTTTCTTGGGATTTTTTACAGTTCTCGAATCAAGTAATGCTGGTGAGGGTCCGATACGCTGGAACCATACTCTAGTTGGGGTCTTGCTGGAGACTTATATGCCCTCTCCTTTACGTCTACTACAACCTTTAAATACCCTCATAACCAGGTGCAGAGATCTGTACCCTTTATTTACAATCTATTAATGTGATTACCCCAATGAAGATCCTTCCTTATATTAACACCTACGTACTTACAATGATGGTATAAGTCCAAGATCCGCCGGCACGGGCAAGCACGGGCTCTGCGGCTGCTGCTCGTGTGTCTATATGATGTCATGTATGACGTGTTTAGCGAGTTGATGTTTGCAAACATGGCGGATAATTCGAAGGAACTTGTAGCAGCCGCTAAATGTATCAATTAATGGTCTGGTATATTTAGCTGTTTGAGACTGCGTAACACAATTCACAGCCACTAGATTGGCACTAGATTGGGTTAAAACTTGACTAGTTGTAAAGTGAAATAGATATTAACGGCGCGATATGATGGGGCTGACTTGATTTCGCAAAAACTTTACGAATATTAAGTACGTCCGGCAAGTCGGAAAAGCACTGATCTGGTTTGGTTAAGTCCGGCTAGTGGCAAAACCATTAGTCTGGAGACAAGCAAAAGGGGGCCTGAGGGCATACGCCCCCAGGTTAGGGCCGCGAAGCGGCCAACAGCCTCTAGCATCCCTTACGAAAGCAATTGTGATTCACCGAAAACCACTTATTTGCTAATTGCTTTACGTCGCACTGACACAGATAGGTGGGACAGGAAAGGCCTAGGAATGGGAAGGAAGTGGCCGTGGCCTTAATTAAAGTAGGCCTACAGGCCCAGCATTTGCCTGGTGTGAAAATGGGAAACCACGGAAAACCATCTTCAGGGCTGCCGACAGCATTACTAATTTAGCGGGGTGATCCACCGAAAACCACTGATAGTGACAGGTTAGGTTGTGATCCACCGAAAACCACTGATAGTGACAGGTTAGGTTGTGATCCACCGAAAACCACTGATAGTGACAGGTTAGGTTGCGATCCACCGAAAACCACTGATAGTGACAGGTTAGGTTGTAATCCACCGAAAACCACTGGTACTGACACGTTAGGTTAGGTTTGGTTAGGTGCGACAGCATTACTAATTTAGCGGGGTGATCCACCGAAAACCACTGATAGTGACAGGTTAGGTTGTGATCCACCGAAAACCACTGCTAGTGACAGGTTCGGTTAGGTGCGACAGCATTACTAATTTAGCGGGGTGATCCACCGAAAACCACTGATAGTGTCAGGTTAGGTTGTGATCCACCGACAACCACTGATAGTGACAGGTTAGGTTGTGATCCACTGAAAACCACTGGTAGTGACACGTTAAGTTAGGTGTGACTGTTGTTGGAAGTACACTTTTGGGGTATAGTGTGCATTGGTATCACCCAAATATCACTATAAAAGTTGTCACAAATGGAACATAATAATTGCTTTTACACATATCAAGTGAAAAATCCCTGGCAAATTAAGAAATATTTGATTTTTGGAGAATATTATGTATGCGTACTTTACCACTTTACAAGTACATTTGGTGTTGCGCTCACAGCGACACACGTATGTCTTTTGTCTTACACTTTCAACGATTTTGTGTGTGATATCTGTGTTCACTGAAGTTCTTTGCTTTTTCTTTGCTTTCGTTTCATTGCTTCACTTGTCAAACATCATCATTTCATGAACTGTATCGCGATATGCAATATTTAATAGGCGACAAAATGGTATGGCCAATGTACATAAGAAAAATTCAGTGGACTAGTGATTTATTGGTCCAGGGATCGAGCTACTTTCGTTCGAACAGAAATAAAAATATTTATTGGTCCAGGGATCATGCTATTTTTCTGTTAACCTCCATTTTGCTGTTTGAACCATGGCCGCTCTAGTCATATGGGCAAAGATAATGAGAATCTACAGACATAGCACTCCCATTCCACGGAGCTAGCCCTGGACCTGAAGAAAGTAACAAAAGACGGCACCAGCAGCGCAGTACGTCATAAACCAGTCCTGTCTACTAGCCTTAAGTATGTTTTCATATTTCTCAAATAACGACGGTATTTCTTAATTTGCCAGGGATTTTTCACTTGATATGTGTAAAAGTAATTATTATGTTCCATTTGTGACAAATTTTACAGTGATATTTGGGTGATACCAATGCGCATCGTACCCCACTCTTGGTGATGACATCACGAATGGGAAAGCAACACTATACATACGAGTATATTGCAATCACTGAGACAGGATATGAATTTATGGGTACTCACCAAAAGTTGGCACATGAGTAGACAGTAGATGGACTTCTTACGTTTGCGTAGATGTACTCCCTCTTGAAATAATAATTACTAGTATGGATGCAGCACTGAATGGGAGTTTTAATTGTTTTGGCTAGTTGTACTTCGTCTTAAAACAATCATCACGACTATCACAGAGCTGGACACACGACTCGACAGATTCTCTCTAGTTATACTTCCTCTTAAAACTATAATTACGACTATGACAGAGCTGGACACACAACTCGATTCTTTTCGTCTAGTTGTAGGCCTACTTCCTCTTAAGATAGCAATCAATACTATAACACATAGCTGGACACACGACTGATTTGTTTTCGTCTAGTTGTACTCCCTCTTCAAACAATAATCACACTGCTGGTAATGAAACTCGTGATTTGAGTTTGATGTACACCGACTGACAGAGCAAATGCAACACCAAGAAGGAGTGGTCAGAACTTTATGCCAATTGCAGGGTAGACCGACGTCACTGAGGTATGCTCATGATGTGAAATGCGCCGCTGTGCTGCGCACGTAGCGAACGATAAATGGGACACGGCGTTGGCGAATGGCCCACTTCGTACCGTGATTTCTCAGCCGACAGTCATTGTAGAACGTGTTGTCGTGTGCCACAGGACACGTGTATAGCTAAGAATGCCAGGCCGCCGTCAACGGAGGCATTTCCAGCAGACAGACGACTTTACGAGGGGTATGGTGATCGGGCTGAGAAGGGCAGGTTGGTCGCTTCGTCAAATCGCAGCCGATACCCATAGGGATGTGTCCACGGTACAGCGCCTGTGGCGAAGATGGTTGGCGCAGGGACATGTGGCACGTGCGAAGGGTCCAGGCGCAGCCCGAGTGACGTCAGCACGCGAGGATCGGCGCATCCGCCGCCAAGCGGTGGCAGCCCCGCACGCCACGTCAACCGCCATTCTTCAGCACGTGCAAGACACCCTGGCTGTTCCAATATCGACCAGAACAATTTCCCGTCGATTGGTTGAAGGAGGCCTGCACTCCCGGCGTCCGCTCAGAAGACTACCATTGACTCCACAGCATAGACGTGCACGCCAGGCATGGTGCCGGGCTAGAGCGACTTGGATGAGGGAATGGCGGAACGTCGTGTTCTCCAATGAGTCACGCTTCTGTTCTGTCAGTGATAGTCACCGCAGACGAGTGTGGCGTCGGCGTGGAGAAAGATCAAATCCGGCAGTAACTGTGGAGCGCCCTATCGCTAGACAACGCGGCATCATGGTTTGGGGCGCTATTGCGTATGATTCCACGTCACCTCTAGTGCGTATTCAAGGCACGTTAAATGCCCACCGCTACGTGCAGCATGTGCTGCGGCCGGTGGCACTCCTGTACCTTCAGGGGCTGCCCAATGCTCTGTTTCAGCAGGATAATGCCCGCCCACACACTGCTCGCATCTCCCAACAGGCTCTACGAGGTGTACAGATGCTTCCGTGGCCAGCGTACTCTCCGGATCTCTCACCAATCGAACACGTGTGGGATCTCATTGGACGCCGTTTGCAAACTCTGCCCCAGCCTCGTACGGACGACCAACTGTGGCAAATGGTTGACAGAGAATGGAGAACCATCCCTCAGTACACCATCCGCACTCTTATTGACTCTGTACCTCGACGTGTTTCTGCGTGCATCACCGCTCGCGGTGGTCCTACATCCTACTGAGTCGATGCCGTGCGCATTGTGTAACCTGCATATCGGTTTGAAATAAACATCAATTATTCGTCCGTGCCGTCTCTGTTTTTTCCCCAACTTTCATCCCTTTCGAACCACTCCTCCTTGGTGTTGCATTGTCACTGTCAGTCAGTGTATTTTTGTTCCTCATAAAAGTTAAGTTAGCAACAGTTCAGACAGAGAGACGAAAGAGTCATCTTTTGGGGTAAATATCAATTACATTGCAATGCCATCTCTATTACTGGTAATGTACTATATGTATCTTTATATACATCGTTTACACCTCGAATTATCAAGTAACATGTTAGCTGAGTGGATAAGCTGATGGACTACGGAGTTGAAGATCGCTGGTTCAACACGGCCTGTCGCCAGGAATTTATAACAGGTAAGTAAAATTAGATTAGTATGCGAATATATAAGTGGAATAACTACGTATAAAATAGGTTAAATGGATGCCGGTGAAGTACAGGCGGGGGCTGAAAGAAAGTGAGGGGAGAGGAAATACAAGGTGAAAGTTCTTCAGTATCTTTTAAGTTCTCCCCACCCGAAACCCCTCCTGCCCAGGAGGTCCTGTAAGTATGTCGTCATAGCTGTGCCAGCGAATTCTGGCCTTGATCCACAATGATCCCCAAAGGGAACTTTCACCTCATAGGCCTAATATATATGTCATAATATAAGTTAACTGTATGGATTTCATTGGTGTCAATGGGACAGATTTACCTGCCGTACCAAGCTCGGATGTGTATGTATACAAGAAGAAAATCACAAATTTGAGTAAAGCAAACTCAAAGTTCCAATATAGATGCGGTAGTGATCTTTCTATATCACACCAGCAGAAATCCTTGAACACACAACTTACTTTGATAAGAGTTTTCTCGATTTGTAGGTAGTGATCCAGCAAGGTCTGAAACTCTCCAAATGTTTTATTGAAAACTGCATTTGGAATTCACAGCCCACTACTGACCTTTATAAACAAAACACCCCTTGAGAAAGCAGTGAAAGCCTAAGCTGTTACATAATTTACTCTTTTTAACCTCTTTTAACCACCACACCAAGGAAACAGGAGTTGGAAAAAGATGATGAACCTCTGTTAAACCATTTCTCCCCATCAAAAACCCTTCTTTGCAAGCATATTTCATTCTTAGAGTGCATGTATAGAATAATATAGTCTACAGATTTTTTTTTTCCTTCTCAATATCTTATTGGCGTGGCAATAAACAGTCAAAACTCATTCTGCTGACACAAATCAAACCTATGCTGATGTATTAATGTGTTAAAGTCTATTTCAGAAGTTCTCGAGGGTTACCATCACTGCATCCTTACCAAAGTTCACTGAGTAAGATAAAATGAGTGAACATGCTCAAACTGGTAAAATGAAATTCAGTTATAATTTGCTGTGCGTTATTTTACTGGAGCACTGAACATTATTTTTTTACCATTACAAATTAGTTGGAAATACATACGTGGTCGGGTACAAGCTACTGAAGATACGACCATTTAACTGTGCCTGGCTCAGTAATCTGCAACAAGTAAGGATACGAAGTGCAATTACTCAAATCGTTATTTAAACAAGATTATCAAACAAAACATCTTTATTCACCAGCTGGCATTCAACTGGAAATACAAAAATAAAATCCTAACCGCTATAGAGACTATGAGTAAGGTCCAAATATAAATAATTGATATTCCTTACCGAATACATAATGCCATTTTTCATAAAACTTCGAACAGTCCTAATAAATTGAGTAAATAGGCTTTTATTAACTACCAATAAATTTCCTCTTCAGCAGACAAATCGGACTTTATACACTATATTATAGTTCCATCAAAAGTCGCACTGCATTCCATCGGCAGCAAAGAGTATAAAATGATCTATAGTAAAAAAGGATCGGGCTTGTTCGTCGGTCTCCGGATCTTGGAATGTACTCCACACGGAGTAAAGAACACAAGGAGTTGCCTTTGGTCTCCAAGAATGAACTTCTCCTTGATGAAGTTGATGGGGCTTTAATTTTATTTTGCCCAGTAAGGGTCGTATTCATGAACGAGACTTTGACTTAGACTTAGACTTAGAAGGCGGTAAGTCGCCATTTCCATTTCATGATCGCTACTTGGAGGTAAGTAAACTTAGATGGCGACTTTACTTCCAAGTCGCCGATGTTCCGTACTTAAGTAGACTCTGAGATCAGAAAAATAATAAAATGGCAGATATATTGCCGATGCAGTTAATTTTGTAGACGAAATTGAAGAGATCCACGAAATTATTCAGTACGTTGTGCCTAATCCTCGGCGTATTATAAGAGATGCACGAAACCCAGTTCAATTTTATACAGAAAATGAGTTCAGAAAACGATATAGATTCGATAAACGTACAGTATTAGATGTACTAACGATGTTTGAAGTCGAATTACAGAAACATAATAATCGAGGATCACTCATACCTCCAATGATACAGTTGCTAATTTCGTTAAGATTTTTTTTTTTTTTTTTTTTTGCTATTTGCTTTACGTCACATCGATACAGATGTCTTATGGCGACGATGGGATAGGAAAGACCAAGGAATGGGTAGGAAGCTGCCGTCGCCTTAATAAAGGTGCAGCCCTCCAGCATTTGCCTGGTTTGAAAATGGGAAACCACGGGAAACAATCTTCAGGGCTGCCGACAGTGGGATTCGAACCTACTATGTCCCGGATGCAAGCTCACAGCCGCGCGCCCCTAACTGCACGGACAAATCGCCCAGTCGTTAAGATATTATGCTACAAGTAAGAGTAAAATTATTGTTACTATAGCGCACAGTTTTTGCACTTTCTACTCATCGTGTTATCTAGTTAGGTTAAGGGATGATCAGTACAGATTAATGCATTCTTATGGTAAATACAATAGCCTTTCACACACTTCCATGGTTTTCAGGTAAATTCCAAATTGATTCCGCTGCTTTACGAGGAGTAAGCCAGCCCTCAGTATGTAGAATAATCAGAAGAATATCGATCCTGACTGCCCGAAAGAGACCACAGTTTGTTTCGTTCCCAAATGAAGCTGAATGTCGAAATAATGCGCGACGTGTGTATGAAAGATCCCGTTTCCCTGGAGTGGTTGGAGCTATAGATTGCACCCATATACCAATAATAAGTCCAGGTGGCAACCATGCTGAGGTATTCCGTAATAGGAAAGGGATTTTTAGTTTCAAATGTCAGGGCATAGTCAACCACGAGATGAAGTTTATTGATTTCGACTTCAACTATAGGCTACCTTTCTTCTCTTTCACTAGTTCTAGTAACACCTCCCTTTCATAGTTGTTGAAGGCTGGCAATTTTTTTTCTTTCCATCCATCGTCGAGAAATAAAAATTAACTGTATTAACTGGATTGGATTGAGTTTAGAGTCTATAACGCGATCTATAACGCAGGAAACAGCTGAATTTCTTCTTCTTCTGCCTCTTTATTAAGAAAAAACATTGAGTGATGGGAGATGCTACAGTGCTCTTCCATTGTTTTCATTGCCAACTTCATATCTAATTCTTCACATCGTACCTTACTAAAGTCTACTTACGCCAGAGTCTACTTTGTAAAAGTTGCGTCTATGAAACAGACTTCCACGAAACTCAACTAAGTAAACTTACGTAAGTCGAAGTCAAAGTCTCGTTCATGAATACGACCCTAAGTTAGCCTGGATAAAGGGGGTAAACTGTGGTATATGAGGATAAAGGGATAAACTGTGGCACATGATCTATAACTGTAAGTTGGGTGTTCAGGAGGGTAGTATCACATTATGAGATCACTAGAAATGTTAGCACTTCTTCATCTTCCTCTTCTTCGTATTCTTCTTTCTTTAGACCATGCACACAGATTAGATTAGATTACCTTCCCGTATAGTCAGTGGTTTAGTTGAACCGGAACGGACCGGAACGCCGTTCCGGAAAATATTTACCCGCTTTAGAATGACGTAACATTTTTAAATTCAGTAAGAAAATCTTATAATCTGTACATAGCGCTGAAACGTCATGGGTGCAGCAGAAAACAAAAAAGTTTAGAAACATAGGATTACATGATTCTAAAAAAGTTGTAAAAATTAACAGAAAGCAGTTTTTAGAAGTCTTGTGGACAGTTTAAATAACAGGCTTATGGAAAATGTGTCCACATCATCTCATCATCGTTCCAGCTCTAGTCAGCAGAGACATGAGAGAATGACAAAAGTTAGCAGTGATTCAAAGGTACTATACAAAAATAACTGGCCCTCCACTTCTACTTTGGATATCTGCTATGGTGATGAGAGTGTTGGCAACCATTGTGACTTTTTCCACATGTCATACAAGAGGAGGTACATTAATGCATTTAGAAAGGAAATTCCAGTGGAGCTGATGCCTTTAATCAAGACTGTACCACAGTCTATTTCCATCTCTTCAGCAGAAGCTGAAATAGCTTTCAGTACCGTGAATGAGATCCACACCGAAAAGAGAAATAGGCTCCTGGTTGCAAGATCAAGCGGACTGATCAAGCGGACTTATTTTCATAAGGAGCGTTGGACCTCCTGTGCATATATTTAACCCACAACCATATGTGGGGAGACGTTCGGCTGATGAAACAACTTGTCGGAAACATGAGGCCGCTGATGTTGACACCCAAAACGAGTCCATTTGGAAATTGCTGAATTAATAAGGTGAGTTCCTGTAAATATTTTGTTCCAACTAAATCACTGCGTATAGTTGTAATAGAAGAATGGTAGACTGGGTCCACTGATACTCTGCTCGATCGACAAGACTATAGGAAGCGTTCACGGCCGCTCTTAGCGCCTCTAGTGGAAGAAATCGGCAACGTCTTGGTGATCCTGTCTTGACCGGTCAGTCCAGGCTGTGTAACTGTGGGTGTGAAATTGTGGTAGTAGTAGTGTATCAAAATGCCAAAATCAAATAGAAACTGTTGTGCAGTGAACTGCTACACCACACAAAGAAACTCGCATGGAAAAGGAATTACATTTCACATATTTCCTGGTCGTCCATGGGAATCGGACAGACGCAGGAAGTGGATTTCGGCTGTGGGAAGAAGAAAGTAAGTACAGTACCTTATTACATTTGCGGCGTAAGAAACACATTTCATATCATACAATTCAAACATACCAGGTATGTCAAGTCAAGAACACTTTCATTTAAGTACACTTTGAAATACCTAGTGCATTTCATTTCAAGTATGCATTGTAGCAGGTTCGTACGTTTACATTCATGTCCTTCCATGTGCACGTGTCTTCACTACGACGAATATTTACAATAACAACAATAATAATAATAATAGTAATAATAATCATAATAATAATAATAATAATAATAATAATAATAATAATAATAATAATAATAATAATAATAATAATAATAATAATAATAATAATAATAATAAATAATTGTTACGGAGATATCCGTGGAGCAGAAAGAGGTGAAAGAAGGTGCTGGGGTGAATGGGTCTATCTACAATACCAAAAGTAATTACAAATTTGAACTGAATGTTGTATTTCTTCAAAAATAACAAACTTAACAATTTTTCACTTGGTGAAAATAACAATGTATCTCAGGTACAACGCCAAACAAGGATGGAAAATCCCAGAATTGGGAATTTAACAATTTTGGGCTTCAAATTCTCGATTTACAAGTTCTGAGCTACAAGCTCAAGTTTACAAAATTTACAATTCAAAATGAGGAATAATTTAGTCAAGGGCAGAAATCCCCCAATTCAAGAGCACTTGCTCCAGAAATTACAATCTCTAGCCTCCCAGAGACACCCCTAACTATTACCAAAACTTATGAAAGAGCTTACATGTTCTCAATTTCTTATAGCATACTCAAGGCAACATTACATTCAAGTCTTAGACTCTCTAACCTCACAAGGCACGATTTACAAATGGAAATCATTTTACACAGGGGTACCTAATACCCAACCTGCTGGGCCTTTGCGGAAAAAGAACAGGTTAAATAAATGGCCCGAACACAAACTGAATGGAGGCGTACACTTGCGCTCCTAGATAATGAAATATTAAAACACTAACAGGGCTCGGGGCCCGGCGAAACAGGGGCTAGTCCCAAGCTACTGAGGTGACTCGCATGGAAATAAATTTAATACATTACAGTAAGAAAACAGTTACGAAATCGTAGTCACCTCAAACCAAGATGAAGGGGAGCTCGAGAGGATAACTCACTCTCTATCCCCAACTTACAGTTAAAGACTTTATGAAGTTTTACATTAGCCGAAAGAAAATTTACATTCTAGAAAAGTTTTGTTACATAGTTAAGGATTCGGATCTTCCCCTCGGATAAGTCTGCGGAGGTAGCTACAGAAAGGAGAATTTAAGTGACCATTACCTGCCTGATGTACTGCCTGTCGAAGAATGAGGCGTCCCGCGTCCTGCCTTAACACACACTCAGAAAGACGACGATCAAGATACAAGGAAACTTGAGAAAAGGCGCAACTTATATACCCTCAGGGAAGGTTCGAGAGGATTCTGGGCTAATCCGGACACACCCTCTCATTTTTATTGTTTGAACCCAAAAGTTACACTCAAAACCGATCAAGAAGCCTGTGATAGGCTGTAAATTAATTAAAGAAAATTTTCATTGGCCAGATTCAAAACTGGCGAAATGAGACAGAAGTGTTGCAAACCTAGAATTACATAAGAAACAAATGAAAGTTGAGAAAACCTATAAACACAAAATTTCTTTCAATAACAATTTCCTTTACCTGGCACCAGAATGCATGACTATAGTTTTTGGTAGTGATATCAGTGGACAAATGTCCAAATTTCTTGATGTACGGCAAAAACCAAGAGAAATCCAATCAGTTTGGGAAACTTCACAATAATACAATTACTTAATATTTCAGTAGTGACATCTTCTGATTAAAGTCTCAACTTTATGTAGTAGCAATTTCACATTTTGGTCAGTAGAGGAGTTCATTAAGGCGCTTATTTTGATGTGCGGAGTTGAGGTATACCATCTGTGTTTCACGAGAGATATAAGGCGAAAGGGTGAAGAAAATGTGAAGTATCCCGGTTTGAAAGAGCGAGTAAAAGAAAATTTACATTTGAGAAAAGTTTTGTTACATAGTTAAGAATTCGGATCTCTCCCTCGGGTAAGTCTGCGGAGGTAGTTACAGATAGGAGAATTTAGGTGGCCATTACCTGGCTGATGTACTGCCTGCCGAAGAATGAGGCGTCCCGCCTCATGCCTTAACACACACACTCAGAAAGACGACGATCAAGAGACAAGGAAACTTGAAAAGCCGCAACTTATATACCCTCAGGCGGAATAATGCTCAAATATGCATACACCTTCTAATCAGGAAACGCATGAATTTATTCTGAAAAATGAGTGAGAAAACTACATAAGTCGGTGCAAGCAGCATTTGAGATTGAAGCAACGACTTTCGAATTCATTTGTGTTTCTGTGGGAATGATATATGCACACAGTGCAACTCAAACACAGTACCTCCAACTATTTCGGAGTAGGTGGATAAAAGCTGTGCTCCCAACAACCCCTTGGACATATGCAGAGGATTTCATGGATACCAGAGCATAAAATGTGAAGCATAGTTGAAGGATTTAACAAGTATTTCATTTAAAACATTCAATGTTTTACTTTCTTTCTTTGTTTCTGAAGTATCCATATAAGTAATAACGATGTTTGTTTACCCTTTCTAATGAAAATAAAATTGGGTATAACCTTTGCTGCCTTGGCAGTCATACTTGATGTACATAGAACTACTGCTGCGCGGAGTAGCCAAGAAACGCACTTCTAATTTTATTTTCTAGCCTAGCAAACTATCCGGGCAAAACACTTTGCCTCGCGCTTTTAAAATATTTTATTCTGACGCACGAGTTATAATAGATTGCACAGAAATGAAATCAAAACGTCAACAAGAATAGAGGAGAGATCTTACATGCATTCTTCGTAAAAGTCATGTCATACATTTAAATTTTTATTAGCTGTGGCCGCAAACGGAACTAGTGATACCGTACTTTTATTGTTAACAATTCAGGCTTCCTAAATCTTTTGAGTGAAGGGGACGTTATATTAGCCGACAAATTCCCAGGTATTAAAACACAGTTACCGCATTCTTTACTTGTTATGGCGCCTTTTCTTTACAATGGGAGATTTACAGAAGATGAAGTGTTACAAACTCAGAGTGTAGCAAGTGTGCGAATTTATGTTGAAAGATGCGTACAGAGGGTGAAAATTTTAAAAATCTTGAAAAATATTCCTAAAGATCTGTTTCCGTATATCATCGACATTATTTACGTAACTTGTGTACTAGCAAATTTCTTGCCACCAATAATAAAGAACGTAAAACTGTAACACATGGCCACTGTCAACTAGTTTCTGCGCTTTATTCACTGTTGATTTGCGACTATTTTGGAAGTGCATGTACTCAAACTCATATTGTATTACAACTTCTATAGCACTATTTCATATCTTGGCGACAAGATGCAACAATATTTTTTGCCGTAAATATGACGAAAGTCTTCACTTCAGCAGAACGCACTCTCACCGTATTAATTCTAGGAACTCCGCCAGAGCGCTCTGTTACTAGTACCGTGCACGCTCCCTATAAGGATAAATACTCGTAAGACACGGACTATTTACAATCAATATACACCGGTGGTAGACCATAATTGTGTTGTCATTGCGACAATTAGGGATGAGAATAATACAAAATCTGAATGGGGTACACAAGGTAATACAGGGACACAGGGTACAAATCTTCACGCCAGAGTGATCCGTCTCGGCGTCTTTCTACTTAACAAATTGGACCAGATCGACATATAAAGGATATTACAAAAGAGAGGAATGATGGGAGATAGATGCTGAAGGAAAATATCAAAACATGGAGGCGGAATAAAGGGTTACCAATATAATGAAAAACCAGTGTGAGAAGTTCGAGGACCTTCTCTTGAAATATAAAACAAAACGGTGAAGAGCCTCTCTACAAGGGATCTTTATAAATCCGCTATGACGAAAAACACCTTATGTATTTAGCTATTTGTTGTCGGTATATTGGTAGCACCAAATACAGTAGAGACAATACGCAACACTTACGGATTTAGCCTTGTTAAAATGGGAGACAATTCGACGGTGGCGCTCCTAGTGACTTGACCTGAAAAGTAGCGCTAAATTCAAATATCAATGGAAATGCATATACGAAAATGGATAAATAAATTACGTCTAGAAAGAAAGTATTTTGAGATATTAACTTCGAAGTTTCTAAAGCAATTCTGGATAAATTAATGAAGAATTATTTAAAAGATTATTATTCAAAGACTGAAATTAGACGTATAAACAAGATGTGAAATGCATTTCATTTATGCATTATTTTTTTGCTTTAGCATTCCTCCCTGAACTTTTACGGCTACATTTGTCTTTTTTCTCATTTAAAAACAGTGTATCATCACAGTAAGACACTTGTCAATAAAATATCGGCACATTCCTTATACACATGATGCAATGAATTAATATTTAAAAGCTGGACAATTTTCCTCTTAACATGAAGCCTACTGGCAGAAATCTATAAAATCCCGGCTTTAATCTGAGAAGAAGGATAAAAGAAAGAAAAGTATGAAAATGTTGTCGATAGTGATGCTTTGAGGAATATTTACGTACAATTAGAGTAAAAATATAACATACCCTTGACTGTATAGTCGAGGATTTCTAAAGTCGCTGGGCTGAACATAATCTGAACATAACTTATAATTTTTATATAAGCGCAATGTCCTTTTTTTCTTGTACACCTTATCCAAATCACTTCTGTGACATTTCAAAACCCACATATCACACCTACAACAACACATCGGTATTGAAGGTTAACTGCTGCACTATACAATAAAATATGCGTATTATATTTTAAGCCAGTTAAAATATGGGTCGAGCAGGTCAGACGATTATGAAGTACTATAAAAATCTCTTTGTTACAGGTAGAATATATATGCAAACACAATATTACTTACATTTTCTTGTCACGAGGTACCGGTAAACGGAAGAAAGATGGCGCATTCTTCTCTGCTTCATAGTTACTGCAGCCAAACACAGCACATACCTTTCTCCCATGTTGAGAGGAGATATCAAGGAATGACACACGCTACCTACTATTTAATTATGTCAACTCACTGAAAACGCATAAATAACACCAAAAACTTCACACACAAATACACGTGCTGCGTATTATATCTACTGTATTTGGTAGTACCTAACTAAACGATAAGCTGAGCTTGGTCAAGAAAGTGATTAATTACATTAACGATGGACGTAGAAGGTTGATGTAGCAAACATGTTATACTCGTTGGAAACGGAATGCGTAATTGTAATAACTATTACAAATATTTTTGAGGTACATCAAGACATTTGCAAGTAAAAAATGATTTGCGTCACTCGCTACCTCGCCACATAAATACATAGGAGAGGTTTGGGAATGGAACCTGTGTTTATATTGTGGTGTAAGTGCGTGATTAAATCGTAAACGGATACTATTTGTTATATGGCGACGGGAATAATGCCCAGTGTAATACCAAGGTTACGTGCCGACAGAGGATTGAAGTTCATAATAATAGTGACCCATATATTTGGTATTATCGCGCCAAAGTTTATTCCACTGCTTATTCCTGTCATGGTTAATTGAGGTTAGTAAATCACTGAAAGGTTGGGCTATGTCAATTATTTAGCTGTATTGGAGACCGCTCCTTTTGCCAATTGATCAACGATGGCATTAACAATAATATCTTTATGTCCCGGTATCCAAACCAGTGATACATAGTGCCCAGCCTTTTCAATGTCATAAATTAATTGTTTAACGTTGTAAACATACCAATTGGGAGATGTAATTAAAACTGAGAGGACTTGCTATTTGTGAAACTCACAACCTGACTTCTAACCCCGTTTATCAACATACCGTTGCCTGCTGTCCATCTCACAACATTATCGATGTCACGTTGGGGTTGCTCGCAATCTTGTAACTTATTTATTACTCTATACAGAATAACATCATCTGCAAAAAGCCTTACCTCTGATTCCACTTCTTTACTCATATCATTTATATATATATAAGTAAACGTAAAGGTTCAATAATACTGCCCTGAGGAATTCCCCTCTTAATTATTACCGGGTCAGATAAAGCTTCACCTACTCTAATTATCTGAGATCTATTTTCTGGAAATATAGCAACCCATTCAGCCACTCTTTTGTCTAGTCCAATTGCACTCATTTTGCCAGTAGTCTCCCATGATCCACCCTATCAAATGCTTTAGACCGGTCAATCGCAATTTCTAAGTTATCCATCATGATAGGAGAGGTATCATACTGTCTGTGATATTTAAAGACATGCGAGGAATATTTAGTAGGGGAAAGCTGAAAACCATTATCCAAAAATCAGGCATTGACCTCTCGTAGTGTGGCCGTTAAATTGTGGCTACATGTGTGATGATTCTAGCTGATAACCAAACGTTCCAAGTCCTGCAAGTACAATGCAAAATAGGCCACTCAGTATATCTCCCTGAGGCAGGCCTTGTGACGTAGACCTAGTTTGCATTGGAAGGCTGGGTGCTTTGACAATTAATCGGCGATCAATCAATAAATTGCGCACTACGGTGAGGAAGTAATTGGGTAGGTGTTGAGAATGGAGTTTTCGTAAGAGAAGGTCAATCATAACATTATCATACGCCCCTTGTCCATTTAAAACACTTGCTATTAAATTATTTTTTCTAAACTTTGCAAGCAGAATTTCCGTAATAAAAATATTATAGGCACCCTGTGTACTTCGCCCTGGTATGAAGGCATATTGATATTTAGATAATAGATTGTAATAATCCAGGCACCATAATAGACGATTTAATAGTATCTTCAAAAACACTTTTCTGAGACAAGAACCCAAAACAATTCCCCTGTACTTGCTTGGAGTCATGGGATGTATATTTGATTTTTGTATGGGAAGTAAAAAGAAATAATTCCATTCTGGAGGGGTCAGAGTTGTAACCAGAATATGATTGAAATACTTTACAATAATTTGTTTAGCTTGTAGAGGCAAGGCATGTATCATAGAGTAAGTGATATAATCGGGACCAGGGGCTGTCGATTTTTTAGCAATACACAATTCCCATTCCCGTAAGGAAGTGTGTTGCAGTATTGTGCTAAATTGAGAACTACATTTCTGAGGAGTTTGCGGGGAAATATGAAGAATTGTATCTGGCGTTAACTGATGATAGGGCTCCTGAAGGGTTTCTTGATCCAGATTGCTGTTCCATTTTTATGATGAACATGAGATAAGGATCTTATGGCCTGCCATATTACTTTGGAATTTGTATCCACTGTTAAATTGGAAATGTAGGATTTCCGAGCCTCTTGCCGGTTATTATTAGAAATTCGTCGCATGGAGGCAGTATGTTTCTTAAGAGCGAAATACTTTTGCGGTGGTAAGTCACAACGATAGGCTTGAAAAAGCTGCTTTCTCATCTTAAGTAATTGATGACATTGATTATCCCACCAATGTATTTTTGTTGTGGTATGCACAAATTTTGGTATACTCACCACTACAGGATGATACAGATCTAAGTATTGTTTGATGAGGGTCATTAATTGAATATATGCTAGTGGGGCATCCCCATAATGTGGCATACAGCACAAAATATAATTATGAAAAGTATCTGGACTAACGTTTTTGAATGTTCGATGATAGGATTTATATGATTGATACACTTTAATATGATTTGGTTTACTGACTTCGACTGTGAGTAGGATGAGGAAATAATCACTCAGGTGGGCATTCTTGATGGCTTTCCAGGATATGTTATGAGCTAATGATATATTACACATGGATAAATCTACTGCACTTGGAGGAGCATTTCACCTTGTGGGTGAACCATCATTCAATATTAATAATTGGTGGTCATAGGCAGTATTAAGTAAATTGTTACCTTTAGAGGAGTCAAAGGCACAACCCCAGGAAGTATGGTGTGTATTGAAATCTCCTGCAATGATTAAGGATGGATAATCTGCAAATTGATTAAGAAGTGTATTCCACTGCAGTCTAGTGAGGTAAAGGTCAGGTGGACAGTATATATTTACCAAACACATATTTAAAAGATTGACAGCGAAGACATACAAATTGGGTATATGATGCTGGACTGAGACGAGCTGATATGACAAATTAGATGCTATCAAAGTGGTTATACCATCATAGCCATTGCCATCGAGTCGTTCAATATTATAGCCATGAAGATGAAAATGTGATGTAGGATGAAACCATGTCTCTTATAAGATTATGATATTTGGTAAATATTCTGGTATTAATAAGAGTAATTCAGTTTTTGGGGGGATACTTCTACTATTCCACTGAAGGATTTTTATCATATAATTGGATGAAACTAGTTACATTACCCCTTAGCTTGTAGAACATATGGGACCACTGATTGTTGGGCCCTAGAAGTTGTAATAGTTGTAATACAGTATTAGTGATTTCCGTTTGAATATCAGTGTTTTGTTTCAAGAATGAGGGTGATGGCACTCTGGTAGGCTTTGGAACAGATTGAGTGGAAGAAGAAGCCTCTCTAGGAGATGTGGGATTTACTTTGTTAACAGAGGACACTAGGTTACTAGCATTGGATGCATGTTGTTTATTATCACGAAGGGTGCTTAGATATCCCTCTCTATCATAACCTGGCCAGGGTACTGGCCGAGGTTCCCGAACGATGACCGAAGTCAATTTTATTTTCCTAGGGGTTTCAAATGATGAGTGTGGGTCCGGTGCAGAATGGAGTGGGAAGTGTTGGGTGTGGAGTTGGGTGTTATACGGTGAAGGATGTAATTTCTCATTAGCCTCTTTGAAGGAAATGTTATCTGTACACATGAGTTTCTTTACATTGACCTGATATTCATGCATAGAACATTCCAGAAAACCTACTTTATGGTTACCCTGACAATGAAGGCAGAGTAGTAGGTCTTGTTGACACTCTTTAGTGAGGTGTGGAGAGGAACATCTTTCACATCGAGGGGTTTTTGCTCTACAATGCAAAGCCAAATGCCAATTACGTTGGCAAGTTTGACATATTAGTGGATTGAAAATGAAGGGTTGGACGTCCAAAACGACACTGAAAAGGGAAATATGAGGTAATTTTTGAGAAAGGAAGGTCACCTTCACGGAACCCGCTGGCAAATATTCAATGCCATTTTCAGTGACAACTCGGCGATTTAATCGTTGGACTCATTCACTAGAAAAATCGACTCAATGTGCTCTTGAATTTCTTGCATGGTCAAGGATTTATAGACTTCTCTTACTTATCCAACCCTCAATATATTTGAGGTTGGAATATAGGCTTTGAGATGATTGGTACGTAATATGAGGTGATTTAGAAACTCATTTACTTGATTAGCATGTTTAAAGACAACCTGGCTCTATTTCGCCCTTTCCTTACAATCATTTTAATGCCAGGAATTTTAGTATCGTAAAAGAGCTTTCCTAATGCCATGGGATGTAGGCCGGCAACTTTTTTATTTTCCGTGGAATCAACATGTACCAAGTAAGGACAAAAATGCGTGCGGGGATAGATTTCCGGTTCTACATCTGGAGGATTATTCTCTTGATCCATATTGATAGATTGATCAGTATTACTTAAATTATTAGTAGGAGGCGTGGTAGTGGGATTGAGGTTAGAACTGGTATCTACTACTTCTTCGCGTTCCATGACGAGATTCGGCGGTCTATTGGTCGCACCACCTCCACTTTCGGAATCCATCTTCTAAAAACAGCACAGAAGGGCTCTGTTTCACAAATCAAATGCCAGAAATAAATAGGACACTAGTATGGTTCCAAACTCCAATACACACTCACACACACGAGAACCTTACTCTTCCAGAACACTCGATGAACAATGAATGAAATCTAACGGCAGTGCAGTGCATAGGGGGCGTGTTCATGGAAGGCGTAAGAAAACGAGTTGATTTTTTACAGTCAAATTCGCTATATAACCAGGACGAATAGAAATGAATAGTTTAACAGACACGGTGTACATGTTCTCCACCACCTGCAGCGCTGCTGTCGATAAAAAGTCCAACTGCGCGCGCATCTTTTCGGCTTAATGTGGAAGTGTGTAAACAGTTTGTGGTATTTTTCGGTAGTTTTATACATTCTCGAGCTTTATACGTGCAAAATATCTGGTGTTAACTTCTCGTGAACTGAAAAGTGAAAAATATTAAGCATTTGAGAAACAGTACGTACACTTCCGAATATGCCTCAATTTATTACCGCATGTGAATATGCCTACAACTTGCTATGTCCCGGGTTTTAAGTCGGGATACGATAAACATTTGAATGAAATACGACATTTATTTCCACCCTCAAAACATCCCACTCTGTTCCCAAAGTGGTCGAACGCTATCCCACGTGAAGATCTGCCTTTAAGTGATAGTACCCTTAACATCATATTTCAGTCAGATTAGAGTCATGGCAAATGCTGTTGTCAAAGAGAATGCCAAAATCATAAGTAAAGCCCAGGAAAGAAATTACACCAAGCTTACCTTTGATCAGCCACCAATATCAATTTGGGAAGATGAACAAATAGCTCCATTCACCAGTTCAAAAATGAATGTTTATTTTAGAGGTGAAGCTTCCACGGTGCGTAGAATTATTTAGTTTATTACCCGGGTTGAACCGTGTTGTTGTTTTCTGTACATTACGTACAGTTTGCCGACGTTTCGAATACATTGCAGAATTCTTTGTCAAGGCGACTAAAATATCCCTAAACGCCTGAGGATATCGAATCAAGGAACACATTACAGAACGAATTATGTAAATTGGTTAATTTTGCTAGGATTTGGATAAAAAAGAAAACGAGTAAAGAAACAAACGATTTTAGACAGGAAGTGATATTCGAAATTTTTCTTTTAGTTTGACAGATTTCTCCAAGGCTCACAATTTGAAACCTTACCGGAAACTTTCGGCACAATAGAGGAAATTGCTTAATTTTACGTTTTTCGTAGTATGGGGACACGTACTTTGCTAAGAGATGTTTTCAACATTAAAATACTGAACTAGAAAGGGGACTTCAAGAAATTCAATAATCTAATAAACAGGTAAATATTTCTTGTCATATATCCTGCGATTAAGTAATTATCAGATATCCCCTTTATCCTTTTCATTTAATCTATATGAACAGATCTTCTAAAATACAGGTTTGATACAAAAATGATTGCTCCTCCCAAAGAGATCCCTGGAGTACAACTAAAGTTCTGTGATACATGCTTTTGCTGCCATATCCTCGCACCTAATTTTCTGAAATGAAAATTACTGAACATAGTGACAAGGCATCTTCCTTCACTACAAGTCTAAACGATGCGACACTTTCACCAGTCATCCAGATCGAGTAACTCGAGGGTCAGTACTGAAACCTGGCGGTATCTGAACGACATTGGGTGACTCAGTATGATCACTAGAATACGAAACAGAAGCCGCAACAGGGTCCAACACTCTTCACTATCCTTGTTAGACTGGCCTTCGATCTCCAAAGGAAACACACCTTGTAGCGGGCGAGTCATTGTTCCCTTTTCAGTTCTCAACTGAACAACTCGTATATTACCATCACGTCCCTGAATTATTACTGGTGCAAGTGGCCAGTAGATTCTTTTGGTATCATCTGAAACAACATCTGAACCAATTAACACGATTTTTCCTACTGAGGGCAGACGAGTCTTCTTGCGATGTATCCACTTCAGTGAGCCTAAATATTTTGAAAGGAATCGAGCCCTCAGCTGCTCCCTGAGTTTGTGTCGATAACGTAAACGACGCTCGAAATGGTTCTTTTTAATTTCGTCGATATCTCCGGTTCCACTATTGCGAATATACACTGACTGACAGAGCAAATACAACACCAAGAAGGAGTGGTCAGAACTTTATGCCAATTGCAGGGTAGACTGACGTCACTGAGGTATGCTCATGATGTGGAATGCGCCGCTGTGCTGCGCACGTAGAGAACGATAAATGGGACACGGCGTTGGCGAATGGCCCACTTCGTACCGTGATTTCTCAGCCGACAGTCATTGTAGAACGTGTTGTCGTGTGCCACAGGACACGCGTATAGCTAAGAATGCCAGGCCGCCGTCAACGGAGGCATTTCCAGCAGACAGACGACTTTACGAGGGGTATGGTGATCGGGCTGAGAAGGGCAGGTTGGTCGCTTCGTCAAATCGCAGCCGATACCCATAGGGATGTGTCCACGGTGCAGCGCCTGTGGCGAAGATGGTTGGCGCAGGGACATGTGGCACGTGCGAGGGGTCCAGGCGCAGCCCGAGTGACGTCAGCATGCGAGGATCGGCGCATCCGCCGCCAAGCGGTGGCAGCCCCGCACGCCACGTCAACCGCCATTCTTCAGCATGTGCAAGACACCCTGGCTGTTCCAATATCGACCAGAACAATTTCCCGTCGATTGGTTGAAGGATGCCTGCACTCCCGGCGTCCGCTCAGAAGACTACCATTGACTCCACAGCATAGACGTGCACGCCTGGCATGGTGCCGGGCTAGAGCGACTTGGATGAGGGAATGGTGGAACGTCGTGTTCTCCGATGAGTCACGCTTCTGTTCTGTCAGTGATAGTCACCGCAGACGAGTGTGGCGTCGGCGTGGAGAAAGGTCAAATCCGGCAGTAACTGTGGAACGCCCTACCGCTAGACAACGCGGCATAATGGTTTGGGGCGCTATTGCGTATGATTCCACGTCACCTCTAGTGCGTATTCAAGGCACGTTAAATGCCCACCGCTACGTGCAGCATGTGCTGCGGCCGGTGGCACTCCTGTACCTTCAGGGGCTGCTCAATGCTCTGTTTCAGCAGGATAATGCCCGCCCACACACTGCTCGCATCTCCCAACAGGCTCTACGAGGTGTACAGATGCTTCCGTGGCCAGCGTACTCTCCGGATCTCTCACCAATCGAACACGTGTGGGATCTCATTGGACGCCGTTTGCAAACTCTGCCCCAGCCTCGTACGGACGACCAACTGTGGCAAATGGTTGACAGAGAATGGAGAACCATCCCTCAGGACACCATCCGCACTCTTATTGACTCTGTACCTCGACGTGTTTCTGCGGGCATCGCCGCTCGCGGTGGTCCTACATCCTACTGTGTCGATGCCATGCGCATTGTGTAACCTGCATATCGGTTTGAAATAAACATCAATTATTCGTCCGTGCCGTCTCTGTTTTTTCCCCAACGTTCATCCCTTTCGAACCACTCCTCCTTGGTGTTGCATTGTCACTGTCAGTCAGTGTATTTGAGGAACATCTCCGGTGTCAAGGCAACATGATCTTGATTGGTTTCCGATGAAACAGTGATTGGTCTGGAATTGACAATGCTTTAACATTCACAGAGAACGGTATACAACTCATCCAAGTTCAATGATGCTCTCCCCAAGATTCGTCGAAGAACCTGCTTAATAGTTTGACACATCCTCTCATAGAATCCTCCCCACCATGAGGCAGTCTGTGGATTGAATTTCCATTGAATCCTTTCAACAAGTTGCATTGTCAGAGTAAATCACAATTCGCTCTTCCTCTACGACCAATACATCGCCGCAGAGCTAAAAAATCGGTACTTGGAGACGTGACAATCTCTAAATGTATCGCCCTGTAGACTCCATACGTGAACAGGGCTACCCATGCCTTTTGGCCGCCTTTCAGAATGAGAGGACCGGCGTAATCTATCCCACACACCTCAAAAATTGCGGCGTCATTTACTCTGGATGCAGGGAGTGGCGGTGAATCAGTGTCGAAATTCTTACAAGCATGGCGACGACAGATAACGCACTTTCTCACTACTTGACGTGTTGCCTGACGTCCTTTCAGTATCCACACATTTTCTCTTAAAGTTGACCACAGCTTAAGAGCACCAACATGCTTTTCCTTTATGTGGTGATGGAGAATGAAACGCTTCACAATAGGGTGGTCATGAGGAATCACGACAGGAGTGGCAAATGAGCAGGCATCATCCCTGCGTCAACCGCGTCTTTACACGTATCAGACCTGCTTCATCCTTTGAAGGGAGAAAGGTTGCAGATCCTGTGGTCATCTATTGAATTAAAAGTTACTTCTTGTACAAATCTCCTAACAGTACTCTCAGCGAATAGAATTTCTTCTGCTGACAATGGTCCATGCCTCTTCTCATTCCGGCAACGGGCATTATGCTTGAAGTGAAAAATCCAGGTCACCATGCGAACAATTTGTTCATATTTGCTGACGTAGCGATACAACCAGCCGTGGTCACTGTGCACAACGAGGAGTGCAGTAGTTTTCTTAAGCCTTTCACTGATCACCTCTTCCTCAACGTATGTACAAGAGGACAGAGGCCAAGAATCGTGATGCTGTCTCAACCATGGGGGCCCATCCCACCAATGTAAAGCGACGAGATGCTCAATTGTACATCCTCTAGAAGGGGGGTCAGCTGGATTCAAAGGTCCAGGAATGTGCTTCCACTCAACCCCCTGAGTTAATTTTCGTATCTCCTTGACACGATTCCTGACAAAGGCAGACCACTCTTTTTCTCTTCGTATCCAGGCAAGCACCTTGCTCGAATCACTCCATGCATGAATGGGTTCGGTGGTCTAACCAATGGCATCTCGAACAGAATTCAGCAATCTCGCCCCCATGTTAGCTGCCATCAACTCTAATCGTAACATCATAATTTTCAAGGATGGCGCAACCCTCTACTTAGGCAGCACCAAATTGACCTTGACATCTCCCTCTTCACTTTCACTGTGCAAAGATACGCACGCAGCATACGCCTCGTAACTTGCGTCATCGAAAAAGTGCAGTGAACGATTATGAGACGTCCCAATATTTCGAGGGATGGTTATTACTTTAAGCAGAGGAACTTGTCGAAGCCAAGCTTTAAATATCTTTTCGTTTTAATCATCTATAGGGTCGTCCCAGTCCAATTTCTTCCCCCATATGTTCTGTAACATCAACCTCAAACTCAGAGTTGCAGGTCCACTAAAGCCAATTGGGTCGAATATTCTCTGTATCGTGGAGATAACGTTCCTCTTTGTAAGACAGCCCACCTGAGTAGCTTTCTCCCACCAACTGATTTATTAGACTGAGCTTGTCACTCTTACGATCCCATTTCAGTCCTGTCACGGTCCCCGAATCCTACGATTAACCAGTTATCAGATATCCTCTTTATCCTTTTTATTTAATCTACATGAACAGATCTTCTAAAATACAGGATTGATACAAAGATTACACACAGAAACAAAGAACACTCTCTCCTCCCAAAGAGATCGCTGGAGTACAATTAAAATTCTGTGATACACGCTGTTGCTGCCATACTTCTAATGAAAGACTAAGTAGGAAACAGAAGATAATAATTGATACCACACTGAAGAAGTGTAATACTAAAAGTTCAAAAGTCATGCGTTATGATGAGAATCTTCTACTCGCAGTGTTCATATGGAGTGAGGGAATACGATCCTGTTAATGGTGATTCATCAGTCGGATGGGGATGAAAAGCTTTGAGTAGTCCCCTTGGTGTTATTCGACAGGAGTAGGCTATGTGCCGGCAACGGATTTTACCTTTTCCCTACTTCATTAACAACATATTCCTACATCCAGACGCGCAGGTCACCTATGGACGTCAAATAATAAAACCTGCACCAGGCGAGCCGACCATGTCCTTGGACACTCCCGGCACTGAAAGCCGTACGATAGACAGATCATTCAGTCAGTGCCATTTCTCAAACCGTTATGAATATTAATATTTGACGAAGTGAAACTAAAGAAGTATAGCCGATGTGAACAATTCCGGTACCTGTTTTATTTACAGAAATATGTTATCTTCATTCGTAATATTATACTACAATTCAAATAACGAATCGTTGACTTAACTCAAGACTTTCAACTGTTCTCTTTTCACTGGTCCTTCTTTCCACACTACTAAGTTGAATATAGGGCTTAGCTGTGATGTCAACCTACAAAATGAATATTTACCAAATCGCATGGGGTTTCTCACATAACTCTCCCTTCAGAACATCTAAATATCGAGAAGGGAAATGGAGAGTTCTCCCAAAAGTAGTAGTCTTCTGTTGCAGGTTGCCCTCTGCTGGCTTAGCCTGGGAGTTCGTCTGAGGATCTAGTAATTCCAGATGATGTTGTTCACTTCCGATAGTCAGTATGTAGGCAGGCTTTAGAGGATCAATTTAAATGCTGACGTTCTTACCCTTGATGATCACGGTAAAGTATTTTGATGACCTTTGGAGCACTGAATATTGGCCATCATACGATATCTCCAGTGATGACTTCACCCTGTCGACTCTCACGGATACATGTCTAGACTGCTGCAGACCTGCGGATCTTATAAACAAATGGTGTGAGTTTTTTGTTGTGCTTATGCTTGATGGAGTTCAATATGTTCATGTTGCGGCGTAGCTGGATGAGAAATGACGACAGATCTGGGTCCAGTTTAGTGTGATGTTCCACGAAGAAATAACCTGGCAACCTGATGGGTTTCCATAAACCATTTCGGCTACTCAAGACTGAGAATCTTCCCGCACTGTGCATCGCATTCCTAGGAGAATGGTCGGTAGAACATCAGTCCATTTTATGGTGGAGAGAGAGTGCGGATTGCCGCTTTCAGTGACCGATGGAATCTTTTGACTTTCTTTTAGTCTGAAGATGGTAACTAGTGGTTCGTGCAAGTTTACATCCACAAATCTTCACCAATGCTCGACAGAAATAGGACTGAAATTATTTTCCTTGATCTGTTAGCACCTGCATGGGTGCCCCAAATTCTGTGATCCCAATTTTCGTAAGAAACGTTTCTCAGAGTTTTTGCCGTGATAGTTTGAAGTGAAATTGCTTCTGTCCAGCTTGAAAATCGGCCTATGCAAGTCAGGCTATATGAGAATCCACTGGATTGTGACAGAGTTCGAGTTAAGTCAATATGGATAGTCTTGAGCCGCTCATCACCCGGAGGAAAAGACCCGATTGGAGATTTTGTATGCCTTGATATCTTACTTCTTTGACAGGCTAGACAATTTCTTACCCCCAGTGCAACATCGTTCTTAATATTTTTCCCTATAAACTTTGATGAGGTCAGTTTCACAGTTGCTCTCTTTTTACTGGATGTGAAAAAAATTGTGATAGTGGCGGAATATAGACAGTTTGTGCATTTCTGGAATATATGGACGAATGTAGCTGTCGAAATATCACACCATAATGTACTGCATGCTGTGGTTATGAAAGTTCTGAAATTCGGCGAAGTATGAGGGCTTCAACGAAAAATATTGAGCTCATCTTCCTTCGACTGGGCTCTAGCAATTTCATCATAATCTATAGGTGCAGTTTCATCTATTCTTGAGAGATGATTGGCGACTAGGTTCATTTTCCCCGAAATATGACGAAAATCATTTGTGAACTGAGAGATGAATTGTCAATGTATTCAATGGCTTGGCGATGCTTTCTCATTATTTTGCTTTGCTTATCGACTGTGCAAACTGTGCATGGTCTACCTTCTAAGAGGTATCTAAAATATTCGATAGCACGATAAATACCAAAAAGTTCTCGATCGTAAGTAGAGTAATTCTTTTGAGCTTTACTAGATTTCTTTGAAAATAATTCTATATCAAATCAAATCAAATCAAATCAAATCAAATCAAATCAAATCAAATCAAATCAAATCAAATCAAATCAAATCAAATCAAATCAAATCAAATCAAATCAAATCAAATCAAATCAAATCAAATCAAATCAAATCAAATCAAATCAAATCAAATCAAATCAAATCAAATCAAATCAAATCAAATCAAATCAAATCAAATCAAATCAAATCAAATCAAATCAAATCAAATCAAATCAAATCAAATCAAATCAAATCAAATCAAATCAAATCAAATCAAATCAAATCAAATAAAATCAAATAAAATCAAATCAAATCAAATCAAATCAAAAACTCTTTATTTGTAAATGAGATGTCAACCTCGGTGGCAAATGGTACACTAAAATACATTATTGTCAAGCACTAAATTTTAAATTAACAAGAGAAGAAGGAAACTTTTCTAGAATACAATAATATACAATTTACGCTAACAATTTTTTCTATTAAACAAACAGCTCATGTATATTCTTTACAAAATTCTACTTATAATATCTCCTATACTTACAAACATAGTCAACTCATACACAGTATGTGGAATTACTTCAAATAATACTATGCAACTGGTATAAGATTAAAAATTACATTGCATTTATTTACATTTTTACCCATTTTGGAACCTAAGTAGCATAACGACCTGCTGCATCTTAACCAGAGCCCCTTTTGCCACCACTTTTCAGAGTTCCTGAACGGCCTTCACAGCTACCGTAGCGGTCCCAGGGCCTCGAATTCTCCACTGTACTTCACCCCTACAGGCAGTTCCCTACTTTGGCTGTCCAAACTCCGTGGACCAGGACATGGAATTAATTTTTTCACACACATTTTTATTTACAATAGCCTGCACTGGTCGAATGCCCTCTAACATTTATTTTCCCTGTTGCTGTTTATTCTCTTCTTGAATATCTGTACAGATTTTGGAAAAGGATCAAACACTACCCGTGGTAAACTGTTCCACTCGTTCACGCCCTTCCCAATGAATGAAAATTTACCCCAATCGCTTCTGCAAAAATTCCTTCTAATTTTATACTTATGGTCAGTTCTGCCGAAATAATTATTATCCAACTGAAGCCTCTCACGGATTTCTCCCCATGCTTCTTCTCCTGTATAGGCTCTATATAATCCTGTAAGTCTAGTTTTCTCCCTTCTCTTACTTAAAGTTTCCCACCCAAGTTCCTCTAACATATCTGATACACTATTTTTTCTCCTGAAATCCCCTGTTACAAATCTTGCTGCTTTCCTCTGCACACTATCTATTTCTTTTATTAGGTATTCTTGCATATTCCAATAATGGACGAACCATACTTAAGTAACTTTTTCTTTTAATTCTTTGCTGCATCCTTTAAGTAGCCTCATTATGACATGTAACGATCTGTATGCTTTCCCAACAATGTCATCAACATGACCCTTCCAGTGCAAATTACTTTCAAATCTCACACCTAAGTATTTGCACTTGCCATTTTTGGGATAACTACCTCATCCAAAGTATATTCAAATTCAGTTTTAAAGCTCCTGTTTGTAAAAGTTGTAACAGTTGATTTGCCTCCATTAACCTTCATATTATTTTCTTAAACCCATTGTTGGATAATCTCAAGGTCCGTTTGTAATTCTGAACAATCCTCGATGTTGTTTATTTCCCTATAAACAATTATATCATCTGCATACAATCTTATTTTTGATGTTATATTGTTCTCTAAATCATTTGTGTATATTAAGAAAAGTAACGGACCGATTATAGTACCCTGTGCAATTCCCTTCCAAACTTTCTCTTCCTGTGATATGTTATTTCCTACTTTGACTTTCTGAACCCTTGAATTTAGAAATGTTTTTATTCAACGTATAACCCTTACGTCCAATCCTATTCACTCCAATTTTTTTAATAATATTCCATGTTCCACTCTATAAAAGGCTTTGGAAAGATATATGGCTATGCAATCTAACTGGCCTCCTGAATCCAACTGATCAGATATGTCCTGCTGAAATCCTACTAATTGTGTCTCACAAGAAAATTTCTTTCTAAATCCATACTGGCTCCTCATGAACCAATTTTTATCATCACATATCCCTCTGATGTACTTTGCTATTAAACTCTCCAGTATTTTACAAACTATACTGGTCAGGCTGATTGGTCTGTAGTTCTCTGGTTTCCTTTCATCACCCTTTCCTTTAAATTGGTATTGTTATAGATTCCTTCCATTCTTTTGGTATTACACTATTATTTATGACATAGTCGAAGAGAAATTTTAAATAAGGCACTATGTACCACCCCATTGTCTTTAATACCTGCCAGTCGTGTCCATCTCATAATTGCAGTGCAGCTCCAGCAGCGATATCTGAGGCATCGACAAATTGTGCAGCATTTACTAGTCCTTCTTTACGTTGTTCGAACTGAGTAGTAGTCTTGTGGCGGCCTCGAGTATGTGTATAAACTCATATATGTTTATAAACTCCTTGAACTTTGTTATGTTTCGAAGGCTTTTATATATTGATGTTCTGTGCTTCTAATATTATCTATATTCTCTCTGACTATTATTCATGTTTTTACGTTCGTCCCCACGATACTCGGAGTGTTAATTAAACACATAAATACAACATCCCTTTTCTATTATTCATTTAAGTACATAACAATCATCAATAACTACATTGGTGACTCCCGACGTGATATTAAAATACGGCGCGGAACACATTTTGCGGTTAGTCAAGTGTGAAAATGACCGATGCCAGCAACGAAACAAATCCACCGCCAACAACAGTATGGAACGAAGCGGGTATTGCTCGCATTTCAGTGAATATTCCGCCCATCTGGAAGAAAAGCATAAAGGTATGGTCTCTTCAAGTTGAAACACAGTTTACTACGTTGGGTATCACTAACGAAACCACGAAATTTAATCATGTTATTTCGTCATTAGAAGCAGATATTATGGAATTAATTTCCGACTTTTTATCTCGACCATTATCTACCACTCCGTTCACAGAGCTTAAAGCAAGACTAATTCAGGAATTTGAAGAATCAGAGAATAGGAAAGTGACGATATTATTAACAGAATTAGAATTAGGTGATAAGAATCCAACTCAGCTCTTGCGTGAGATGCGAACTTTAGTCGGTATGCAAGTCAAGGACGATTTCTTGAAAACCATATTTATGCAGAGGCTTCCTGTACCGCACGTTCTATATTAGCTACGAGTAGAGATGATCTGGACACCATAGCCACTATGGCCGACAAAATTGTTGAAATTTCACAACCGGGATTAAATGTTTCTGCTCAAACCGCGCAGGCACCACCCACCATTGCAGTCGATAAAATAAATGATGTCAGTAGCGATCGTATCTGAAGACTAGAAATACAGATCGCTGAATTAACACTGGCAATCAATGAATTGAGAACGTTGTCATGTTCTTCAAGTAGCAGCTCACGATCATCTCGTTCCTCACCAAGCAGGTCACGAGACAGGTCCCGATCAGTCCATTCTTTTAATCTTAATGGAACACTATGTTGGTATCGCTTTAAATATCGCAGCAGAGCAAAGAAATGTCAGAGTCCATGCTCATATCAACCACCTTCCGCTCAGAATTCCAACATGCAGTCAAACTAAAACGCTCCACACTAGCGGCGGCAGGTGATCGGAGTCATTTTTCACGCCGCCTATTTCTCACAGACAGAAGTAGCGGAAGTCGTTTCCTAATCGATACCGGAGCTGACATTTCTGTGATTCCGCCTTCGGATAGTGATAGCCCCCCCCCCCAAAAAAAACAGATCTTAAACTTTATGCAGCAAACGGCACTGGTATTAATATGTATGGAGAACGTCTACTAGTACACAGTTTTGGCTTACGGCGCAATTTCACATGGAATTTCGTAGTTGCAGATGTGCAATCACCGATTATCGGAGCCGACTTCATTCACCATTACAACCTTATAGTAGATCTAAAGAACAGGGGACTCACTGACCCATTAACGTCAGCAGAAACACCTGGCCCATTGATTAAAGTCTCGGGCATAGAAACAGTTTATGTAATGCCACCAGATCAAAAACATGCTGACATTCTAAAGAAATTTCCCAACTTGCTCCATGAAAACGTCCATTTCGACATCCCAGATACCTCTGTTTTTCATACCATTGTCACAGAAGGACATCCTGTAGCAGCAAAGGCACCACGACTACCACCAGATAAACTCAAAGCAGCTAAAGAAGAGTTCCAACAAATGATCGATATGAAAATCTGCCAGCCGTCAAAGAGCGCCTGGGCAAGTCCTCTCCACTTAGTTTCCAAGAAAGACGGATCCTGGAGACCTTGCGGACACTACCGTGCTCTCAACAACATCACCAAGCCTGACAGATATCCTATTCCTAACCTTCAAGATTTTAACAGCCAACTACATGGAAAACGAATATTTTCAAAAATAGATCTGATTAGAGCTTATCATCACATCCCTGTACATCAGGACGATGTACCTAAGACAGCAGTGATAACTCCATTTGGTTTGTTTGAATTTTTGCGACTCCCATTTGGACTCCGTAATGCAGCTCAAACTTTTCAAAGATATATCAACAGTATACTCAGAGACCTCGATTTCGTGTACTGTTATATAGATGACATCCTAGTGGCATCACAAGATGAATAAGAGCACAAGAAGCATCTTCAAATGTTTTTCGAACGCCTCAGTAAGTTCAACATCAGAATCAATCTGAACAAATGCACTTTCAGTTCAACGGAAGTACCTTTCGTGGGATATGTGATATCTGCAGAAGGAATCAGACCACTAGCAGAGCGAGTACAAACCATTGTTGACTATCCGCTACCCACAACAGTAAAAGAACTGCGCCGATTTCTTGGCCTCATTAAATTTTACCGAAGAGCACTGCCAAATTCAGCCAGTAAACAGGCAGAGCTTTTGAACCTTCTCCACGAGACTAAGAAAAATGACAACAGAAAAATTAATAGGACAGAAAATCTTCGACAAGCCTTTAATGACTTAAAAATAGCTTGGCCGATTCAGCACTTCTAGCTCATCCATCTTCAAATTTACCACTAATTTTAATGGTAGATGCCTCAGATTATGCTATTGGTGCATCATTGCAACAAATCAAAGACAATCTGCAACCATTAGCATTCTTCTCCAAGAAACTGACAAATACAGAGAGGAATTACTCAACCTACGACAGAGAACTCCTCGCTGCCTACTCAGCTGTGAAGCACTTTCAGTACGTGCTTGAAGGACGTAATTTTCCGATTTACACCGACCACAAGCCACTCACTTTCATGTTCAAGCAACGTTCAGACAAAGCTTCTCCACGTCAGATCCGACACATTAGTTTCATCGGACAGTTCACTACAGACATACGTTACACTACTGGGAAGGAGAACATCGCAGCTGATGCTTGTTCACGAATTGCTTCAATCACTATACCTCCAACTGTTACGATGGAAGAAATAGCAGAAAGCCAACAATGTGACGAAGAACTTCTACACATTAAGAATACGTCACTTGCAATTCGAACAATAGTGTTGCCCAA
Source organism: Anabrus simplex (assembly GCF_040414725.1). Classification (NCBI taxonomy): domain Eukaryota; kingdom Metazoa; phylum Arthropoda; class Insecta; order Orthoptera; family Tettigoniidae; genus Anabrus; species Anabrus simplex. Next base: position 467,907,067 of record NC_090267.1, read on the forward strand.
TGGTAAAGGACACGTTTGTGACATGACTGAAGATATGATTCGCCCATATGTACCTCAACAACTACGACAAGCAATTTTCAACTCACTACACAATCTAGCTCACCCTGGGATTCAAGCAACCACTAATTTAGTAAAAAAGTACTTCATTTGGCCATCACTAAGAAAGGACGTAAAGACCTGGACATCAGCATGTATTCCTTGCCAACGATGTAAACTCTGGAGACACATTAACAGTGCAGTGGGACATTATCCTCCAACGGCAGCAAGATTCAGTCACATTAACGTGGACATAGTTGGACCACTAACTCCATCACAAGGATATCGCTATTTACTAACAATTATTGATCGTTTCTCCCGATGGCCAGAACCAGTTCCATTAGCTGGCATCACAGCAGAAGCAGTTTCATTTGCCATTGTCTCATCATGGATATCTCGTTTTGGCGTGCCTCATATCATAACTACTGACCGCGGAAGGCAGTTTGAATGTCAACTTTTCAAATGCCTCACAAGCACACTGGGCATCGTCCACATTAAAACGACAGCATATCATCCGGCAGCAAATGGAAAAATTGAACGCTGGCACCGTCAATTAAAATCTGCTTTGAAGGCACAGATGTCTGATGATTGGGTTTCGAAGCTTCCTCTGATCTTGTTAGGACTTCGTTCCTACATAATTCCGCAAGTCAACACCTCGCCAGTGGAAATGACTTACGGCTCAACAATTAGGTTACCAGGAGCATTTCTCAACGAACAGAAACTAGTAACTGACATCCCAACCTTCGTTTTCAAATTGAAGGAACAGTTGAGGAACCTAAGACCAGTCCCAACAGAACACCACGACCGCAAAAAGATCTTTGTTCACACACGGCTGATGACGAGCAAGTTCATTTTCGTTCGACATGATGCGGTCAGAACACCTCTTCAATCACCATATGACGGCCCATATCCAGCCCTGTCTCGCAGTGACAAACACTTCGAGGTGGACATGCCAACAGGGAAACAAACTATTAGCATTGACAAATTGAAACCTGCCTTCCTTCCGGCAGACCAATCATCGGACAACAAGGAAGACATATCTGGAGAAACTACTCTGGACATTCGGTCGATTTCCATTCCAAAGACTTCAACCTTCAAGAAGATAGGCAGCACTCAACCTAATACACCCGCAACAAGGGTCACCTTCCCTCGAAAATACATGGACGCTGTCACTGCGGAGGGAGTGTGTGGCGGCCTCGAGTATTAATATATGTGTATAAACTCATATATGTTTATAAACTCCTTGAACTTTGTTATGTTTCGAAGAATTATATATATTGATGTTCTGTGCTTCTAATATTATCTACACTCATGCTCAGAAATTAAGGATAATGCTGATACATGGTGAAACAACGCTAAGGTGGGCAGTTTGCGGTTTTAAATGACCTCAGGGTATGACCATGTGGTGCATTTGACCTGCGGTTGTCGCACGGTGGCGCTGGCAGCAGTCCAAATACGCAGAGGTGTGTTGGTGCATGTCAGAGTACGGTGCAGCGAGTAAGTGTGCAGATGTTTTCAGACGTGCTAATGGTGACTGCATGGTGAAAATGGCTCAACGAACACATATTGATGACCTTATGAGGGGTAGAATAATAGGGCGACTGGAGGCCGGTCAAACACAGCAGGTCGTAGCTCGTGCCCTCCGCGTTCCACAAAGTGTGATCTCAAGATTATGGCAACGATTCCAGCAGACAGGAAACGTATCCAGGCGCTACAGTACGGGACGTCAGCAGTATACAACACCACAAGAAGACCGATATCTCACCATCAGTGCCTGCAGACGGCATTGCTCGGGAACTTGCCACAGCCACGGAAACACTTGTCTCCAGACACACAGTCTACAGACGACTGAACAGACGTGGTTTATTCGCCCGGAGACCTGCAAGGTGCATCCCACTGACCCCTGTTCACAGGAGAGCCCGTAAAGCCTGGTGTCAAGAATACAGTGCATGGTCATTGGAACAGTGGTCCTAGGAACCAGATACCAACCCCGTAATGTCCTTGAAAGGGACTTGTATGGAGGTAGTGGTTTGATGGGGTGGGGTGGGATTATGATTGATGCACGTACATCCCTGCATGTCTTTGACAGAGGAACTGTAAGAGCTCAGGTGTATCGGGACGTCATTTAGCACCAGTATGTCCGCCTTTTCAGGGGTGCAGTGGTTCCCACCTTAATCCTGATAAATGATAACGGACGGCCCCATCGAGCTGCCATCGTGGAGGAGTACCATGAAACAGAAGATATCAGGTGAATGGAGTGACTTGCCTGTTCTCCATAACTAAACCCCATCGGGCACGGCTGGGATGCTTTCGGTCGACGTATCGCTGAACGTCTTCAACCCCCTAGGACACTTCAGGAGCTCCGACAGGCCTTGGTGCAAGAATAGGAAGCTATACCCCAGCAGCTGCTTGACCACCTGATCCAAAGTATGCCAACCCGTTGTGCGGCCTGTGTACGTGTGAATGGTGATCATATCCCATATTGATTTCCGGGTACATGCGCAGGAAACATTGTCGTTTTGTAGCACATGTGTTTTGGGACGATTTTCTCAACTAATCCCCAATACCGTGGACTTAGAAATATGTTTCGCTTGTGTTCACTATGTGCCTATACTATTAGGGCCAGTTTTGTGTAGTGCCACGTTGTCTGGCACTTCAATATCCTTAATTTATGAGCATGAGTGTATATTCTCTCTGACTATTATTCATGTTTTTACGTTCGTCCCCACGATACTCGGAGTGTTAATTAAAACACATAAATGATTGTTGTTCAGCAGCCATATTCGAAATATTCGCGAAAAAGTATTCTCTCAAATAAATCACAAATAATAGTAACTAAGCCCAACAACATACAAGAAAAGTCCGTCCGTGTGTTTTGTACGGTGCGGATCGTTCTTTGGTTGTAGTCTGGTGTTTGCCTGCGGTGATAAGTAGTGTGTGAACGTTTGGCGAGTGTGTGTCTGTGTAAGCTTTGGCGATGGATACTGATAGTGGAGGAGATAAGGCACCGGATCCCTCATCCAATGGCAATGTTGGTCGTGAAGAAACTGTGCCGATGCAAGCCAATTTGATTCATCTCACTTCACATATGAATTCATTACAGCAGCCTTTACAACCTCAACAGTCTAATGACGCTCAGCCACCTCCTCCACCTCCTGAAGAGTTGGAGGTATATCAACAGGCTCATTTTGGTCCATTTATTGTCTTTGTTGAATAAACTAAGTCGAAAAATATTGGTTGGCTACATCCCATGGCGCTTGGGCGTCTGTTTTACGATAATGATATTTTTGTGAAAGGTATAACGCCCAAAGGACGAAATATATTATTGGTGGAATTTAGTTCCGCGATCCAAGCTAATTCCTTTCTACGTTATTCAATACTTGCAACTCACTCTTTGAAAGCATATATTCCCAGTTCCAATATCTTTCGTGTTGGACTTATACGCGGTGTGGAAAATAATATTTCTGATTCTGACATTCTTAAATACCTCAAATCTGATGTTCGGGTCAAATCGGTCAAGCGGCTTAACCGTAAGGTTGTGGAGCCCAGTGGAGTGACGTACGTTCCTACTGGAACAGTTAAGATTGTTTTTCGCTCTCAGACTCTTCCTCAATACGTCTCTTTGTTTCAAGTGCATTTAGAAGTTCACCCTTTCATATTCTCTCCGATTATATGTTCAAAATGTCAGCGATATGGACACACGATCAAAAACTGTCAGGCTAAGTCTCCCCGATGTGGGGGTGATGCTGATTCCTCCCCGTGGTGCCCCTGGATAGGTACAGGTAACTGTGTTGCCAGTACTGAACTGAACGTCAGCTTTTGGTTGCCAGACTATCACTTGTGATCTCCTGGCTAATGGTACATGAAACGAACTATACTAGCTCTTTTCAGAGCCAATCTGCAAAGCCCTTGGGAACTCTTCTGAGAGTCCTTCAAATCAACATCGAAGGAATCAGTAGATCTAAAAGTGACTACCTTTCCAAACTGGCATCGGAAAATAATGTTGATATAATATGCATTCAGGAAACTCATGCCTCTGATCCATCTCAGCTTCGTTCAAGAGGAAACATTCCTGGATATAAGTTACTGGGACCTACTTATCATCAGTCTTATGGAACTGCAAAATTTGTTCGAAATTCCATCGCCTGCTATTATTTAGTCTCAGCTAATTCTGATTCAGGCATTTTCAACATCACTACAAAAGTTAATGATGTATCAATCATAAATATTTATAAACCTCCAGGAATTCAGTGGCCTAACAGTGTTCTTCAAACAATCTCTCACCCATCCATCTATGTGGGTGATTTCAATAGTCATCATACTCTGTGGGGTTATAGATATAGTGACCAGTGTGGAGGAAAACTTATAGAGTGGGCAGAGCTTTGTAACATGCAACTGACTTTCAATCCAAAAGACAAACGTACATTCAAGTCAGGAAGATGGGACTCAGAAACCAATCCTGACTTGTGCTTTGCTTCTTGTGATTGTCAGGGATCCAGCTTACCTGTGTTTCGTAAAGTTCTTATGAACTTTCCACATAGTCAACATCGACCTGTCCTTCTGGAAACTGGAATGCAGATTCCTATTATAAGATCTTCTCTCCCTCGTTGGAACTTTAGTAAAGCTAGTTGGGAGAGCTATTCAGCTGATCTTGACAGTACCATACGATGGATTCCTCCTGAGGTTAGTAACTACTCTAGGTTTGTGAAAGCTACTCTAACATGCGCTAAAAGACATATTCCCCGCGGAGTGAGAAAGGACTTTATTCCAGGGTGGGATGAGGCTTGTGAAGTACTTTATGAGGATTTCCAGGAGAGTGGTGAAAAAGATGTAGCTGACGAGCTCCTTCATAAACTAGATGAAGCTAGACGAAGCAGATGGAAGGAAACCATAGATACACTGGACTTCAGATACTCAAGTAGAAAAGCTTGGAGCCTTCTAAAGAAGCTGGGAAGAATACCTCACAGTCCAAAGCTGAAACCAGAGGTTTCACCTAATCATATTGCCAGTCGCATTGCCAGTTTGTCCAAATCCAAGCCAGACAAATTACACAAAAGGTTTATAAAAAACGAACTGTTTCGTTTGAAAAAGGAGTACACTACTTCTTCCAACATTTCTGCTCCTTTTACTGAGCAAGAGCTTTTGCTTGCCTTAAATGAATTGAAAAATGGAAAATCCCCGGGTTTTGATGGTATACACGCAGAATTTTTGAAGCACTGTGGAGAAAATGTAAGGAACTGGTTAGTGCAGTTTTTCTCAAACATACTCCGAACAAGTCAACTCCCTTCAGAGTTTAAACGAACTAAGATACTAGCTATCTTAAAACCTGGTAAACCTACGGATTCTGTCGAAGGCTATAGACCAATTGCCTTAATGAGTGTCTGCTTTAAGCTCTTGGAACGGCTTATCTACAATAGAATAAGTCCTCTAATTTTTAAAATCATTCCAATCGAACAGGCTGGTTTTAGACCTCAACGTAGTTGTGAAGATCAGGTGCTTGCATTGACAACACATATTGAGACAGGTTTTGAAAAGCAATTAAAGAGTGGTGCAGTGTTTATTGATCTAACAGCTGCATATGATACAGTGTGGAGAGAAGGTATTGTGTATAAGTTCTTTAAACTGACAAAGTGCAGTCAAATGTCGCGTCTGATTAACAATATGCTCTCAAACAGAATTACCCAGGTAGTCATGCATACAAATCACAGCAAAATAAAGGTACTTAACAATGGTTTACCTCAAGGATCTGTTCTCTCTCCATTACTGTTTAACTTGTATATTGCAGACATACCTGTCACGAGCTCTCGTCAGTTTGCTTATGCCGACGATCTGGCAATAATTAGTCAGCATGTGGATGCTAATGTGATAGAGAGAACTTTAAATGCAGATCTGGATGTTTTGTGCACATACTTCAAAACGTGGTGCTTGAAACCAAGCCCTAGTAAAAGGGAAACCTGCTTCTTCCATTTAAATAACCGGCAAGCGAATATCACCTTGAAAGTGTCACTTAATGGAAGTCTTCTCCCTCACAATGCCAACCCCAAATATCTTGGAGTTACTCTCGACCGAACGCTATCATACAGGAAACATCTAACCAACCTAGCAGCCAAATTAAGGTCACGCAACAACATCATTCACAAACTTGCTGGCTCCACATGGGGAGCCTCTGCATCTACTTTGCGTACTTCAGCTATGGCGCTGGTGCTTTCCACAGCTGAGTACTGTTCTTCCGTATGGATCAACAGCTCTCATGCTAAAAAGGTGGACACGGTCCTGAATGAAACAATGCGTGTCATAAGTGGCACAGTAAATTCTATTCCTCTTTTCTGGTTGCCAGTGCTGAGCCACATAGAACCTCCTAGAATTAGAAGATTGAACAACTTGTTTAGAGAATACAGCAAGATATTAACCAATCCTGATCTCCCCATCCATGAAGATGCTATCGTCAGATTCAGCCGCCGCAAATCAAGATCTCCTCCTATTCAAACAGCACAGGAACTTGTTAGGAGGGATTTCAATCCAAAAACAGATTGGCAACAAGAGTGGAACAGCGTAGCTCCGACTCAATGGCGGGCATTGTTCAATTATAAGAATCTTCCAGCTGGCTTTGATTTGCCCCGCAAGACATGGGTAGCCTTCAACAGAGTCCGTACTAACCACGGGAGATGTGGTTCAATGATGTTTAAATGGGGTATGAGATCTTCCCCAGCCTGTGACTGTGGTGCAGTTAAACAGACTATCGAAAAATCGTCACCGAATGCAATGGAAGGGCATTCGGTGGATCTAGCCAGGACTTTGTGGTGGCTTCTGCTGAGGCCATACAATGGCTAGAGAATTTAGATCTAAATCTTTGAACCCTTTTGCTTGCATGATTGTTTTCAATGTTATGTGTATATCTTATAATTATGTATATAATGGTTTGTGCTTACTGTTCATTTATATTTAATCTTTGTATTGTTTTGTGTACGTTACCATACGCTAATAATAATTGTACCGGGCGGTACACCTCCGCTCCGCTAATTCAAACATTGCGCCAGTTGAAACTCCTCTACTGGAGGAAGCCTGAACTTTAACTACCGTGTTAATTCTCAAGTTTCTCAGAAGATGTCCCTACTTGTAAATTTTGAAGTGTTCTGAACTGGGTCGTTTTCGATGTATTTTTGTTTTCCCTGTAGTAAGAAGTGTGAACATTCTCTTCTAGGTGGCACTACTGAAGGACTACAATTGTGCACCCTAGTGCGAAGTGAAAGAACTGTTTTCTGGAGAAATTTTGTGTTCATAAGTTTGTTTTTTGTTAAATTTATTTCAGTCATTGTTTAGGTTGGCTGTATAACCCTTCTCTTTCCGCCAGTTTTGAATTCGACCAATGAGTAATTTTTGTAATTAATTTTCCACCAATCCTGGTTTTCTTCTTCAGTCTGGACATGTAATCTTTTGGTCGTCCCATAAAATGCTTGTGGGCGGGTGTTATCATTCATGAAAGGTCTCGAATGTTCCGCGAGGGTATATAAACTGCTGATTTTCGGGTCTCTGCGCCACTTCAGTAACATCTATCATAGTGTAAATTATGTAGCAGGGGGCGGGAAGCGCCTCTTTCGTCGGGCAGCGGTTCTTCAATAAGGTAATGGCCTTTTAATAACTTCTTTTCTTGCTAGCTCAGCAGTTTTAACTCTAGGGGCAGGTTCGATACCTTTTACCATGTAACTTTCCTCTAAAATGTAAAAGACTCTTGGTATAAATTCTGTCTCTTTCAACTACAAATTGGGATAGAGTGTGCCTAACCCTCTCGAGCTCCCATTCATTTTGTTTTGAGGTGACTACGTTTTCATAACAGTTTCCCTTCTACTCGTAATGTCATAAAGTTTTCTATCGCGTCACCTCCGTAGAATGGGATTAGCCCTTGCATAAGCGGCCTAGGGCCAAATTAGGTTTTAATAAAGTGTATTAGTAGTGCAAGTACGCCTCCACTCAAATTGGTATTTTGGGGCCATGTCATTGACCTGTTTCTTTACTTAATAGGCCACAGTAGGTTGGGTACTTTTACCCCTGTGTTATTGTACTTGGAGGACAGCTTGAATGTGGAGTTTGGTGTGGCCTTTGATGGGCTTGAACTTTGAGAGCGAGTTGCTCTTTCTTAAAATTTGGTTTCTGTGTGCCTCGAGGAGGCTTCACCGTGTAATGGGGAGCAAGTGCTCCTGGGCATGATTGGGGTGTTCTGCCCCTTTGTGGAATCTTGTATATAAGTAATGTTGGGCTAATTGCTCAAGAATTGTGTGTCTGGCTCTCGGAGCCCAAATCCTGTAACACTGTAAATGTACATTCTCGAATTGTTGCTAGGCTACTGAGTACCTGTTATATTTGTTATTTCTTGATCTTAAAAGGAAAATATAACCTTGTTAAATTTTAAATTAACTTTAATTTCGTAGATTGAGACCTATTCATCCCAGCACCTTCTTTCACCTCTAACTACCACGGATAACTCCGTAACAATAATAATAATCCCCGATGTGGGCATTGTGCGTTACATCACCTTACATCTGAGTGTCAGGAAAATATTCGCCGATGTGTTCACTGTCAGCAGGAACATTATACTGGCTCATCAAACTGCCCTACTCATCAACAGCAAACTGCTCTTAAAATGCTTATGTGTACAGAGAATCTATCCTTTTCCGAGGCGTCTGCTAGAAAACACTCGACCCAATTTGACATGTCCAATAATACCCATCATTTTCCACCTCTTCCTTCTACTAGTTCCTCTTCACCTGTGGAAACCCCCAGGAAACGTAAATTTACTCAGGTGGTTATGAAGGAGTCCCGTCCCATTCCAAAACCTGGTTTTGATAAGTCTGGGTATCTTAATCTCATCAGACCCACTCCAGTGTCTTCACATACCTCGGTCTTTCCATCCACTTCATCTTCATCCTCCCCGTCCCCAATTCCGTCTACGTCCCCTAATTCTCGGTGTTTGCCTTCAGCTTCTTCTCAATCGTCTAGTTCCCCTGTGCTACGCCAAAAGGCGCATCTCCAAAGTGGTATTCATCAACTATTTCTACAACTTATTTAATTATTTGGGGACCAGCCACATGTTGCACATACACTTTATAAGCTTCGTGACTGTGTGCACACTATGTTCTCTTTAGATGCTACGTATCCTGCAGTGGAATGCTAGGAGCATTCCTTCTAAACCGAATGAGTTACAATTTTTTATAAACGAAATTTCCCCTTTCATTATAGCCTTACAGGAGACTTGGTTTTCCCCATCCTCTGAGTTTTATTTAAATGGCTTTATTGTTGAGCGTTGTGATGGTATTGGTTATGGTGGTGTTGCTTTATTTATTCACCATAGTTTATCCTATCAACGTCTTCATATCTCGTATTGTCTACCCCATACGTTTGTTATCGGTATCTCATATAATCGCCTTTCCATTATTAACCTTTACTGCCCTCCAAATCTTTCTATTTCTTATATTCAATGGTGTCGATTCTTGCAGCAATTTTCTTCTCATAACGAGCTTCTCCTCTTAGGGGACTTCAATCTTCATCATTCTATGTGGGGAAGCAGTAGTGATACTTCCCTGGGTTCTTATTTCCTCACTGCTCCCCAATCGCACGACTTTGTCATCTTAAACGATGGTTCTCCCACGCGCCTCACTTCCCCCGGCTCTCCTCCCAGTGCTGTGGATTTATCATTATGTCGTCCTGCAATGGCTTCGGTTGTAACTTGGTATCGTCTTTCTGATACACATTCTAGCGACCATTTCCCTATTATTCTTACGTATGGTCTTGGTAGGTTTCCTAGTTCTTCTTCCACTCCTACATGTATCAGTAATGTTCGCTCCCTCCGTCACTTTGATAGGGTATCTTTTATTTCTTATGTTACCCATCGTATTGAGCTTATTTCGGATACTATTTTGTCCTTTTCTACTCTCTTTCAATTTATACAAGATTATCTCGATCTTTACCATCCCTATAAACCTATTTCTTCTCACTCTTCTCGTCCCTATTCCTTTTTACGATGGTGGGACTCAGAGTGCCATAATGTGGTTCTTAAACGACATCGCTTATTCCGGATATATAGGAAAACACTAGCCCCCCATCATTATTTCCGTCTTAAACAACATATTGCTTACGCTAGACGAGTTTTTCTTTCTAAACGCCGTGCTGCCTGGCGATCCTTTATTTCCTCCCTAAACGCTCGCACTGCGTCTTCTCATTTATGAAGTGCAATTCGCTCACTTACCCGAGCTTCTCAATACATTCCACCCTCTGTCACCCCTCCACAGATTCTATCTATCTTTCTTAACTCACTCACTCCTGATTATGTTGTGCCCGACTTTACTATCCCCCTGTCTCCATGCTCTTCCCGTTTTTCTGTATTACTCCAACCTATACACCTTTCTGAACTTGAGGCCACCTTGTGTAACGCAAAGGGTTCGTCTCCAGGCCCTGATTATATATCATATGATATGCTCCGGATCCTCCCTCTACGTGCTAAACAAGATTTATTAGCTCTCTATAATAATATACTTATGACTACTTCTGTTCCTACCTCTTGGAATGAATTTTTTTGGTGCCTATCCCCAAACCTGGTCAACTTCACACTGACGCTAACAGCTTTCGAGGGATTGTCCTTGGTTCGTGTATCCGCAAGACGTTTTTAAAAATTCTCCTTCAACGAATCCTGCGGTCTCTTGAATTCATTCATTCATTTATTCATGAACATAACAGGCGTTCAGCCCCAAATACATGTTCACAATAAAATAATCCAACCTAAGCCACCACACTCCACCATATAAACAAACACAAACAGAACAAACACCACATAATAACCTACCGTCCGGCCGAGTCATCACCCCTGGTGAGAGGAAGGCCGCCAACCCAATGATGACTCGACCGGCCCTTCCCGCGGAGACCTCCTGAAGGCCCCAAGATCCAACCAGATTACAATGCTTACCCTCTCACCATTCCAATCCTAATCGTAAGCCACAACGTTCACAACAATAAATAGAATAATCAAATCTCAATAATAATAATAATAATAATAATAATAATAATAATAATAATAATAATAATAATAATAATAATAATAATAATAATAATAATAATAAGAATAAGAATAATAATAATAATAATAATAATAATAATAATAATAATAATAATAATAATAATAATAATAATAATAATAATAATAATAATAATAATAATAATAATAATAATAATAATAATAATGGACAACTCCTATCACAAAAAAGGGTAAGGAAAGAAATTACTGTATCCCCTGGGCATGCCATGAGGTTCGTTGGATACTCTGGAAACGTACAACCCCCAAAATGGAGTCACCACAGCAGTCATCCTCAGAACCTCGTGCCATGCCCCTCATTCCGTTGAATTAAAACCCCAGAATCAAGAAAGAAATAATGATAAAGATAATTATATATATATATATATGATAGCATTCAAACATACTCATCAAGTGTCCTTATTGCGCACTGCACTTGCGTCACATTATTGTTCCTGACCTACACCTAATCAATACCCCAAACAACAACACTCAGCATTTCAGCACTAGCACACCAAATCAATACTCCAAACAACAACACTCAGCATTTCAGCACTTGCATTCCAACCAACTCTAACATAAACAGAAAGACCTTGCCTTCATGCAATCCCAAATCATTACCCAACTCCACATACTTAACTAAGTACTCGACACAGTTTCCATTTCAGATACACCACCAAATCAAGATTTACAAACTCTAAAATTTGCAAAATAACACCACTTCTCACCACATTTCTACATTAGTCCTCAATAACTTCAACCATTTTATTCCACCACTTCTCCAACACCTCATTTCAGCAATATGTCACATCATAACTTTAATCATAACACATAAATACCAAGCCCTCAATAACTCTACCTATCACTTCTCCATCACCACATTTCAACCATATTATACCACCACTTCTCCCATACCACATTTCAGCAATAGCCCTCAATAACTTATCCATCTCCGCCCTTTCCAAGACCACATTTCAGCAATATCCAAAAAATTCAGTTATAAATAATCAGATTAAATACAAATCCGCCTTCACTTACAACTTACTCATGAGTAAACCACCACTTCTCCATACTTCTCCAACACCACATTTCAACATATACCACCTCTACTTCTTCGACAATAACACTCACCTTCTACCATCCACCATCTTATATCACCACTTCTACAACACCACATTTCAACAATATAACACCTCCTAACTTAATCGTAACACATAATCATAAATGCCAAGCCCTCAATAACTTCCAACACCACATTTCAGCAATATAACACAATCCTCAACAACCATTTTATAACACCAGTTCTCCACCACCTCATTTCAGCAATATGACACATCATAACTTAATCATAACACATAATCATAAATACCAAGCCCTCAATAACTCTACATATCACTTTTTCATCACCACATTTCAACCCTCTTATACCACCACTTCTCCAATACCACATTTAACTTCACTCTTTAATCATTTATTACAACAATAAATACACCACCACTTTTCTATACTTCTCTAGCACCATATTTCAACATATCCCAAACCTAAATATACCAAATGACACCACTTCTCCACACTACATTCCGACATAAATAATCCATCTAGATACTAAGCCATCTTCTCTTCAAAATACCAAACACTCATATACCATCTCTTCACCAACACCATATTTCAACCTCCACCATCATAACTCTGCTCCCTCTCAACACTCACTTATTTAGCATTAAATAAACAACATACAAAACACAAAAGCTATTACCAACTAACATTCAATACAAATAACACTCCACAGGTTATTTTTTATTATACTTCCAATTACAACATCACTTCTCCATCACCACATTTCAACCTCCACATACCTAACTCTACTCCCTCGTAACACTCATATATTTCATCAATACATAACACTCCACCAACTACACATTGTTCATCCCTTTTCAACTTCTGTCATCACTCTAACTCACCCTCCTTCAATCTGCTCTCACATAACTTTTTTACCGCGCATAAATACCTGTTGCACTCACCCCCTCTTTCCCACTGCTGAATAATCCATCTCAGAATTGATTGCTCATCCCCCCTTCCCAATAGTTCCTTCTGCTCAGCACTCAATAATTTTTGCCTTATCTTACTCATTTCTTCACAATCACTTAATAAGTGAAAATCATCATTTACTGCCCCGCAGAGTATACACACAGTCTTGTCCCTCCCTTGCAGCTACCCCCTATTTCTATGCAATCCTAAAATCCACCAAATCATCCCATACCTTTTTGACCTACCATGGAATCTAATATTCATCCCTACTATCTCCTCTATTTTCGTCAAAACATTCAACGAATTTCTCAGTCTACTTTCTCCTATTAATTTCTGCCTATTTATATCTCTGATCCTCCTCACAAGGATCTTCACCCCTCTAACGTCTGTCTTCATCCATACCTCCCCCCACAGGTGCCCTAATCCTATCATCTCCAAATATCCCTTAATTTTATCTAGCCATCCACCCTTATACAAGCTCTTCCTTTGTTGTTCATACGCTGCCTGTAATACCCTCCCACCTTCCTGTCTTTTTAAATTCATCCAGTATTTAACTATTCTTTTCACACCCTCTGATTCTAAATCCTCTCCACACATCAATTCCGCCCCTATATTAGCTGTGCACCTTGGTAAACCCATTATTATCTTTCCAAAACTACTGATAATACTTCTTAATTCCCCTCTTCTCTCATCTAACCCCCATACTTCCACGCCATACAATACCCTCCCATAAATAACCGATCTTAACACTAGCCTCAAAGTATTATAAGTAATACTCGGATATTTGGCTATCAAGTTTCTGACTGAGGCTAGGGCTGCCAAACCTCTATTTTTCATCCTTGTAATCTGGTCTTTCTACGTTCCTTTACTGTTAAAAATAACACCTAAATATTCCAACTTATTAACTTGTTCCAATCTTTCTCCCTGTAGTATCCATTTCCTTTCTATCTTTCTTCCTTTGTTTCCCTGAACAACTAATATTTTAGTTAATTTAGTTTAATTTTCAAGCCCCATTTTCTCGCAAACAACGACACTGCACTTAGAGCCCTATTCATCCCCCCTGAAGTTAGAGTCATCAATATCACGTCATCAGCAAATATCAGACCCGGTACCTCTAGGCCATTAATTACCGGCACAGCCCAGTTGTTTGCCCCATGCCCCTCCAAAATATCGTTAACAAATAAAATAAATAATATAGGCGATAACTTGCAACCTTGCTTTAAACCCACCCTGGACTCTAAGGGTCTACTCAGCCTCTCATCTCCCAATTTTACACAAAACCTGACAACCCCATATATACCCTCTATTGCCTTCAACATCTTGTCTGAAATCCCCAACCTGCCTAATTTCTGTATTAGGGCCTCTCTATTCACCTTATCAAACGCTTTCTCAAAATCTATTGCTGCCACATAAACCGCACTTCTAGCCATATTCTTGTGCTTTCCTAAGACAGTCATCACTATCACTATCATTATATTATCCACTGTTCTCTTCTTTTTCCTAAATCCCCCTTGGAAATCTGTCAATAGTTCATTTTCTTCCGCCCACCTGCTTAATCTGTTCGCTAACACCCCATTGTATATTTTACTTATGGAGTCTAACAGAGACATTCCTCTATAATTATTCACACTGTTCCTACTACCCTTGCCTTTATATATTGGGCATACAATTCCTATTTCCCATTCCTTCGGGTACTTACCTCCCTCATAGATCTTGTTAAATAGTTTGACTATATCCTCTATCATAGTCTCATTTTTGTTAATTTCTTTCCAGAACTTGTTATTTATCCCATTACATCCTCCTGCCGATTTTCCTCTAACTCTACTTATAACTCCCAGGATTTCCTCTCTTGTAATTTCCTTGTCCAGTTCATATATTGCCACTCTCCTATATCTCCAGATTACTTCTTCCCCTGCCCTTCTCCATCTTCCTTCCCCCTTCTCCCCCAGTAATTCCTCAAAGTGCCTCACTCATTGAACATCCTCTATACTCACTCTCTCTATATTCCTTCCACCCTTAATTATTCTATTAATCTTATCCCATACTCTCTCAAGGTTGTTAGACTTACACTCCTTATTAATAGTTTCAATTTGTTCCTTCAACCACGCCTTTTTTACCTCACAAATTTTATTTTTATACTCCTTCCTCAAATAGTAGAAAGTCTCCCTTTCCTGGCCCCACCTTTCTGTATTCTCCTAACGCACTCATCACCTTTCTCCTCATTTCTTCACACTCTCTATTAAACCATGCTTCTCCCTCTTTCTTCTTTCTCTTTCCACCTGGCACCTTCTGCGCTATCATCATTATCGGATGTAGTAGCAATTCTAAGGCTTTATCAATCTTATTCTCTTCTAACGCACCGTCCCACCCATATTTCAGAAGTTGTACTTCGTCCTTTACTACCCTATCCCAATCCCGTCCAATTTCCTCAGTCCATTTGTACTTATTATATCTACTCCCGTGATTATCCTTCGTCCCAGCTTTCTTCCTTGTACCCTTCTCTTCCCCTCTTTTCAACATAACCCACACTGGGAAATGGTGTGACTCTATCCAGTCTCCTACTTCCATTCTCACAATATCCTCAATCACTCCTTCCGAACGATCATGTCTATCACACTACCACCCTTCTCAGTAACATATGTCAATTTCCCCCCACTGTCACCCTCCATCCATCCATTCAGAATAAAGAAATTCCCCACAGCGCACATCTCAAGGAGCTTTCCCCCATAACTGTTTATAATTTTATCCTCACTCCTCCTACTCTTCCGCATACACAATCCATCCTCCCTACTATATACAGGGCTCTGCTCCCCTATTCTCGCATTCCAATCCCCGAATAACAACATATCCTCTTCTCCTGGGAACTTTCCTCTTATTCTACTAATGTCCACCAATAACTCTTCTAAAAAGCCTTTAGTTGTATATGGTGAACTACTAGGATGGCAGTAAACGAAAGCTAGATTTATATTCTTCCTTTCTCCCTCAACCCTTCCCATATTCAATCTCAGCCATATAGTTTCTTTCATATCCGTCTCTATATCCTCTACCAAATCGCTAATTTCTTCCCTTATTAAAACTATCATCCCTCCTGGGGCGCGGCCCTTATTCTTCTCCTTTCTTCTATATTTATATTTTATCACAAACCCCTTCCATGAAATCTCCCTCCCTGAATCCAGCCACGTCTCCAAGAGTGCCACAATATCGAAACTTTCTATTACTTCCCGTACCTTTTTATTCCCTAATTTATTCATTACCCCCTCAATATTCACACATCTTATTTTCCAATATAGTTATAACTTTCCCTCTCTCTCTTCTAAGTCTCTCCCTCTGTTCTTGCTCCTTGTATTTATTCCCCAGAAGTCATTTGAGTTCTTATTTCTTCCTTTACTCATGATTGTTTTACCTTCCTGCTGTTCAATCTTCTCGGCACCTCTGTTGCTCACTACACCACTACACTCAGCTCTCCCAGCTTCTTGTTGCTCACTCTCCTTGTCCCCATCACCCGTTTGTTCTTCAGCCTCTCCACTGCACTGTCCGTCCACTGTTCTTTCCTTGTCGTTGTTCATACACTCACTTCCACTTAGCACCTCTCTCTGACTCTCTTGACACTTTTCAGTACTACTTCCGATAATTACACTTCTACCCTCGTTATCTTTCATTTGCCTATTATCTTTCACTCGTTTATCTTCCCCATTATTCTCTACACTTCTCTTTGCCTCTTCATCTTGTTTCATCCTCCGTTCCAGGTCCATCAGTCTATTCACCGACCATATTCTCCTCCAGTTGTTGCCTGACACCACTAATCCCTGTCCTCTGATGATTGCATTCAACCCCTGCTGCCTGGCTCGTATCATGTGTTTTTTAAGAATTCTTTCATTCCTCCACGCTTCATTTCCCATGTCCCTCCTTATCCATATTTTTCCCTCTGCACGTTACCTGCATTACGCACCACTGTATCGGCCATCAATGTAGAAAATAGTTGCACTTTGATAGGCCTACTACCCCTAAATCTTCCCACTCTTGTCACATCATCTGTGTCCACTTCACTGAAATTTATTTTCATTTTCCCCTGAATTATGTCCACTACTTTATAAATTATACTCGTCTTATCTTCCTTCTTCCCCTCTTGTATTCCATATATAAATAGGCATTTATTTCTGCGACTTCGAGTGTTAGCAACTACTTCGGCTATCAGTTTCGACATCTCCTCTTCTAATCTCCCTATCTCCTCTCTTAATGCTGAAATTCCGCGCCATTTTTTCTCACCTGTGAAGCTGTGTCTTCTGCCTTTTCTTGAAACCACCCCTTCACTTTTTCAAACTCCCTCGTTTGTTCCTTGATCATGTTTTTGATTTGTTCGAAGGGACATGCCTCCGCGATCACCTCTTTTACGATTTCTTTTATTGTTTCCATGTCCTCCCAGCTCAAATTTCCCCTGGAAGTCGGACCTGAGTTCAGTTCTACTCCACCTATCCAAAGCAATATCAAAATCACCACTGCAGAAAGCATTAATTCTCCTATTTTATCCAGTTCTATTTTACATCCTCTTGTCTTCACTTCTTCTTTCTTCTTTCTTCCCTCCCAACCTCCTATGCTCGTCCTGTACTGTTCTACACCAATCATTGCCTGTAAGCACCTCGCTGCCTTCTTGCACTCCGCACTTACACTACCTTCTCCCACTCCAGGGACCCTCCACTCCGTACGTCTGCACTCGCCGGTGGCTCAAGGTGAACTGAGGTCTCTTGAATATTATAATTTGGTTCCCAAATATCAATTCGACTACTTTAAAGGTCGTTGTGCTCAAGATGCTATTAACATTTTAATTATAGATATCTTATTAGCGCAAATTCGTAAGGATTGTATTGCTATTTTTTTGGACATACGAGGAGCTTTTTACTCCATACCACTTCATTTTCTCTGGACTAATCTCGCAGAGAAAGGTTTTCCTGCTCATTTTCTCCACATCTTGCGTAATTTGTTTACGTATCGGAAACTTTCACTTAAATCCACTTATTCTTCTCTTCCTTGTCGTCTGTCATCTGTCGGTGTGACTAAATGGGTTGCTATGTTTCTAGAAAATAGATCTCAGAGAGTTAGAGTAGGTGAAGCTTTGTCTGACCCTGTAATAGTTGAGAGGGGAGTTCCTCAGGGCAGTGTTATCGGACCTTTATGTTTTCTTATATATATAAATGATATGAGTAAAGGAGTGGAATCGGAGGTAAGGTTTTTTGCGGATGATGTTATTCTCTATAGAGTGATAAATAAGTTACAAGATTGTGAGCAACTGCAACGTGACCTCGAAAATGTTGTGAGATGGACAGCAGACAATGGTATGTTGATAAACGGGGCTAAAAGTCAGGTTGTGAGTTTCACAAATAGGAAAAGTCCTCTCAGTTTTAATTACTGCGTTGATGGGGTGAAAGTTCCTTTTGGGGATCATTATAAGTATCTAGGTGTTAATATAAGGAAAGATCTTCACTGGGGTAATCACATAAATGGGATTGTAAATAAAGGATACCGATCTCTACACATGGTTATGAGGGTGTTTAGGGGTTGTAATAAGGATGTAAAGGAGAGTGCATATAAGTCTCTGGTAAGACCCCAACTAGAGTATGGTTCCAGTGTATGGGACCCTCACCAGGATTACCTGATTCAAGAACTGGAAAAAAATCCAAAGAAAAGCAGCTCGATTTGTTCTGGGTGATTTCCGACAAAAGAGTAGCGTTACAAAAATGTTGCAATGTTTGGGTTGGGAAGAATTGAGAGAAAGAAGAAGAGCTGCTCGACTAAGTGGTATGTTCCGAGCTGTCAGCGGAGAGATGGCGTGGAATGACATTAGTAGACGAATAGGTTTGAATGGCGTTTATAAAAGTAGGAAAGATCACGATATGAAGATACAGTTGGAATTCAAGAGGACAAACTGGGGCAAATATTCATTTATAGGAAGGGGAGTTAGGGATTGGAATAACTTACCAAGGGAGATGTTCAATAAATTTCCAATTTCTTTGAAATCATTTAGGAAAAGGCTAGGAAAGCAACAGATAGGGAATCTGCCACCTGGGCGACTGCCCTAAATGCAGATCAGTATTGATTGACTGATTGATTGATTGGTGTTCCTCAGGGGGACATTTTAAGTGGTCTGCTGTTCGCCCTGTACATGAGTAATCTTGAACAATTGGTTACACTAAAAACTCGCATTCTCTTTTATGCTGATGATATAGTTCTTTATTATTCTCATAGTAATGTCGATGTGTGTCGTCACCATATATATCAGCTAATGGAGCAAGTCATTACATGGCTTACTTTTCATGGTCTTCAATTTTCCACCTCCAAATGCTGTGCAATGTTTTTTACCTCTAAGCATAGGTTTAACTCTGAGCCACTTGTTTTCGATTCTCATGTCATTCCTTTTTGTTCCTCCCATAAATACCTTGGTGTCATGCTAGACCGCTCGTTATCTTGGAAACATCATATTACTCAGTTACTTAATTCTTCTGATACGCATATTAAAATTCTCCAAGCGGTTACTAGACGATCATGGGGTGCTGACCCTGGCACAGCTCAGTTGTTATATTCCGCTACTATTCGCTCTAGACTCGACTACTGTGCGCATGTTATAGATACTGCGCCGGATTCTTTTCTTAACCACTTAAATACTTTACAATTTAAAGCCTTGAGAACTTGTGTTGGAGCATTGTTGTCTACCCCTACTAATGCTCTCCTTGTCGAGACCGGTGAGCTCCCTCTTCCAGTTCGCCGTAAAATGATAACATCTAAATATTTACTTAAAAAAGATTTGCCCTGGCTCAACACCCATTGCTTCCTAAATTGCAGTTATTAGATGAATACTCTCTTCTTTCACAGGCTCGCCGTCGTAAGATGCCTGCTTTGTTGTATGCATATCAATTTCTTCTCTCCTATAAAAATACTATCTTACGCACTGCTTCTTCTCCCTTTTATTCAGTACATTTTGACTGTTTAATTTTTGTCCCTTCTATCATTATCTCCCCTACATCTTCTTTTTCCTCTTCTATTCCTGGTTCTTCGTTGACTGGCCCTCCTTTTAAAAAACTACGTGTTGCTCTAAGTGATTGTGGTGTCAACATATATACAGACGGCTCAAAAAACTCTTTTGGTGTTGGAGCAGCGTTCTATATTGTCAATACCAATGTTGCTGAACTCTATCGTTTACCCAGTGACTTTTCTATCTACACTGCGGAAATTTTTGCTATTCGTCAAGCTCTCATGTACATTAAGCATCATTCTACTGTATACCTAAAGCAGCTATTTATACGGATTCTCTCAGTGCCGTTCAATCGATCATGTCCTCTCACCTTTCTTTTAACTGGTATTTGTATCATATTAGAAGTCTAATTTATTCCTTGCATCAATCTGAGGTGGTTCTCACTTTTGTCTGGATCCCTAGTCATATAGGTATCTATGGGAATGAACAGGCGGATTTATTTGCTAAGCGAGCTGCTCGTGATGGAAAATCCCTACTTAAACTTGCAGTTCCTCTACCCGATTTTTACCCTGTTATTAAACATTCCGCTTATCGTCAGTGGCAAGAAGATTGGACTCGATCAGCTTCTTATAAAGGTCGCTATTATTACAATATTCAGCCTTGTATTCCTCCCTATCCTTGGTATTTGAAGGGTAACTATTCTCGCCGTCACATTACCAACATTATTCGTCTTCGCTTTAATCATGCCCTTACTCCTCTGTATAAACATCGTTTTAACCTCCCCCCCATTCCTCCTGTCTATGTGCTACTCCGAATGCTGATGTAAATCATTTATTATTCCAATGCACTGTGTATGATTTTTTTCGTCCGGCTTTTATTTCTCGTCTTATCAGTCTTCAGAAAGCTCTCCCCACCAATGTCTCCTGTTTGCTTACCGATATGTCTACTGCTATAATACATGCTATCAATCAATATTTGGATGACTCTTATATTCATTTGTAAATTACTGTCTTTTTATTGTTCGCTCGGTTACATACTCCTGCTTCCACTGCTTTTTACTTCTATGCACTACCTTTGTTATGTTATGCGCTATTTAAGATGTGTACATAGACATGATGCTCAACTTTGTTCTTGTGACATTTGTAGTGAGACTCATTGCGTGTGACCTTCGTAGTGTGAATAATTGCGTGTGATTTCGCATATTAAGTGTAATATTACGATAATAAGTGTAGTGGCTGGCTGAAATATAAGAGCCCATAACCTCTCCAACAACAACAACAACAACAACAACAACAAAACAATAAATACACCATCCCTTTTCTATTATTCATTTAAGTACATAACCATCATCAATAACTACAGTCTCTTCCGTCCAGTGGATTTCACTCCTACCTTTCTTCTTTGCTCCCTTTAGGAGAGCGTTCAACAGTGCCTGGCGTGAGACTTTATTCCTCATGAAGCATCGGTAGAAGTGAATCGTCCCTAAGAAAAAAGGCATATTTTCTCAATTTTAACGAACAGTACTACGGTGCTGATTTAACAGACCAAAGTTCCAGAGCTGGAATGACCAGGCCCCAGACTGTCGTGAACACTCCTCCGCCATAATTCCGTTAAATATGCACCCCGCTTTTTCCAGTCAGTGCCTCAGAGTAGGGATTGAATAGCTGGAATTCTATGATGAACCAGTGTGTTACGTCGATCACTCAACCAATCACTACTGATCTGTATTTAGGTCAGTCGCCCAGGTGGCAGATTCCCTATCTCTTGTTTTCCTAGCCTTTTCTTAAACGATTGCAAAGGAATTGGAAACTTATTGAACACCTCCCTTGGTAAGTTATTCCAATCCCTAACTCCCTCTCCTAAAAACGAATATTTGCCCCAATTTGTCCTCTTGAATTCCAGCTAGAATAAATAATTATAGCTCATTGCCCGACCCAGAGTCTGAAGCTCTAGGACACTGCCCTTGAGGCGCTGAGTCCGAGGGAAAAACCGACCCCGGAGGGTAAACAGATTAAGAAAAAGAGGAATTCCAACTTTATCTTCATATTGTGATCTTTCCTACTTTCAAAGACACCACTCAAACTTATTCGTTTACTGATGTCCTTCCACGCCATATCTCCACTGACAGCTCGGAAGATACCACTTAATCGAGCAGCTCCTCTCCTTTCTCCCAAGTCTTCCCAACCCAAACATTGCAACATTTTTGTAACGCTACTCTTTTGTCGGAAATCACCCAGAACAAATCGTGCTACTTTGCTTTGGATTTTTTCCAGTTCTTGAATCAAGTAATCCTGGTGAGGGTCCCACACACTGGAACCATACTCTAGTTGGGGTCTTACCAGAGACTTATATGCCCTCTCCTTTACATCCTTACTACAACCCCTATATACCCTCATAACCATGTGCAGAGATTTGTACCCTTTATTTACAATCATATTTATGTGATTGCCCCAATGTAGATCTTCCTTACAATAATCCCCAAAAGGAACTTTCACCCCATCAACGCAGTAATTAAAACTGAGGGACTTTTCCTATTTGTGAAACTCACAGCCTGACTGTTAACCCCGTTTATCATCATACATTATCGAGGTCATTTTGCAGTTGCTCACAATCTTGTAACTTATTTATTACTCTGTACAGAATAACATCATCTGCAAAAAGCCTTATCTCTGATTCCATTTCTTTACACATATCTTCGATATATACAAGAAAACATAAAGGTCCAATAATACTGCCATGAGGAATTCCCCTCTTAATTATTACAGGGACAGATACTTCGCCTACTCTAATTCTCTGAGTTAAACAGTCACTCTTTTGTCAAGTCCAATTGCACTCATTTTTGCCAGTAGTCTCCCATGATTAGAGGTATGAGTGTTTCGCATTAATAACAAACGCCACAAAGATATTTTGAAACGATTCTGAAATATCTTAACGATTCACATGATTCTGGTTAAGAAATTACCGATTTGTTTTCGCGAATTACAGCGAAAAGGCCATGTTAAAACAAAATTTACTTATTTTGTGATAAGTGCGAAAATGCAGCGAAATTCGTGGAAATTATCGATCTTGAAATTCTATTCCAATATAACGTGTGTGAAGGGAAATAGAAGACAGAATAAGGATTTCTCATTTCGACAGAAGCATCTCTTTGTATTAATATTCTATAAAATCTCTTAATAGTATGGCCATATAGGGTGAAAGCTATGGTCATGTAGGGTGGAAGGGTAATTGTTATGTAATCTTGATTAGGGCTATATTATAGTTCTAATCAAGACTATATAAGGAATAGTCAATGATTATCAATCATGCTTCTCTTTATTTATCTATCTTTCACTCAAATAATTCACAAATCTCACGAATTAAATTTTTACGAATAACTTTACGTCCGCCTCTGTGGTGTAATGGTTAGCGTGATTAGCTGCCACCCCCGGAGGTCCGGGTTCGATTCCCGGCTCTGCCACGAAAATTTGAAAAGTGGTACGAGGGCTGGAACGGGGTCCACTCAGCCTCGGGAGGTCAACTGAGTAGAGGTGGATTCGATTCCCACCTCAGCCATCCTAAAAATGGTTTTCCGTGGTTTCCCACTTCTCCTTCAGGCGAATGCCGGGATGGTACCTAACTTAAGGCCACGACCACTTCCTTCCCTCTTCCTTGTCTATCCCTTCCAATCTTTCCATCCCTCCACAAGGCCCCTGTTCAGCATAGCAGGTGAGGCCGCCTGGTCATTCTGAAGCTCCAGGACACTGCCGTTGAGGCGGTAGAGGTGGGATCCCTCGCTGAGTCCGAGGGAAAAGCCGAACCTGGAGGGTAAACAGATGATGATGATGATGATGACGAATAACTTTAAGAAATGATTAAAGCGAAATGTAAGCGATGGGGTCAGTCTCATTTTGCACAATATCGCGAAAAGGAAGCCTTAGATAGGTCAATCTCGATGCAGTCCTTTTGACCTCCTGAATCCAGGATATCTGCTATATCTTGCTGAAATCCTACAAGTTGAGCTTCAGTGGAATAACCTGTCCTAAACCCAAACTGCCTTCTATCAAACCAGTTATTAATTTGCAAACATGTCTAATATAATCAGAAAGAGTGCTTTCCCACAGCTTACATGCAATGCATGTCAAACTGACTGGCCTGTAATTTTTAGCTTTATGTCTATCACGGCCCGCCTCTGTGGTGTAGTGGTTAGCGTGATTAGCTGCCACCCCCGGAGGCCCGGGTTCGATTCCCGGCTCTGCCACGAAATTTGAAAAGTGGTACGAGGGCTGGAACGGGGTCCACTCAGCCTCGGGAGGTCAACTGAGTAGAGGTGGGTTCGATTCCCACCTCAGCCATCCTAGAAGTGGTTTTCCGTGGTTTCCCACTTCTCCTCCAGGCGAATGCCGGGATGGTACCTAACTTAAGGCCACGGCCGCTTCCAATCTTCCAATCCCTCCACAAGGCCCCTGTTCAGCATAGCAGGTGAGGCCGCCTGGGCGAGGTACTGGTCATACTCCCCAGTTGTATCCCCCGACCAAGAGTCTGAAGCTCCAGGACACTACCCTTGAGGCGGTAGAGGTGGGATCCCTCGCTAAGTCCGAGGGAAAAACCGAACCTGGAGGGTAAACAGATGATGATGATGATGGTGTCTATCACCCTTTCCTTTACACGCAGGAGCTACTATAGCAACTTTCCATTCATTTGATATAGCTCCTTCAAGCAAACAATAATCAAATAAGTACTTCAGATATGGTACTATATCCCAACCCATTGTCTTTAGTATATCTCCCGAAACCTTATCAATTCCAGCTGCTTTTTCTAGTTTTCAACTTTTGTATCTTACTCTAAATGTTATTGTTATCATAACTAAATTTTAATACTTCTTTAGTATTAGTTACCTTCTCTATCTGGACATTATCCTTGTAACCAACAATCTTTAAATAACGCTGAAGCGGGCGAGTTGGCCGTGCGGTTAAGGGCGCGCAGGTGTGAGCTCGTATCCGCGATCTAGTGGGTTCGAATCCCACTGTCGGCACGCCTGAAGATGGTTTTCCGTAGTTTCCCATTTTTACACCAGCAAATGCTGGGGCTGTACCTCAATTAAGTCCACGGCCGCTTCCCTACCATTCCCAAGCCTCTCCTCTTCGTTTATAAGAAGGGGAGTTAGGGATTGGAACAACTTACCAAGGGAGATGTTCAATAAATTTCCAAGTTCTTTGCAATTATTTTAGAAAAGGGTAGGAAAACAACAGATAGGGAATCTGTCACCTGGGCGACTGCCCTAAATTCAGATCGGTAGTGATTGATTGATCTTTAAGCAATATTTTGTCATGTACAGTTTGTAAGTCCGCCTCTGTGGTGTAGGGGTTAGTGTGATTAGCTGTCACCCCCGGAGGCCCGTGTTCGATTCCCGGCTCTGCCACGAAATTTGAAAAGTGGTACGAGTCCTGGAACGGGGTCCACTCAGCCTCGGGAGGTCAACTGAGTAGAGGGGCGTTCGATTCCCACCTCAGCCATCCTGGAAGTGGTTTTCCGTGGTTTCCCACTTCTCCTCCATGCAAATGCCAGGATGGTATCCAACTTAAGGCCACGGCCGCTTTCTTCCCTCTTCCTTGCCTATACTTTCCAATCTTCCCATCCTCCCGCAAGGCCCCTGTTCAGCATAGCAGGTGAGGCCGCCTGGGCGACGTACTGGTCATTCTCCCAGTTGTATCCCCCGACCCAATGTCTCACGCTCCTGGACTCTGCCCTTGAGGCGGTAGAGGTGGGATCCCTGGCCGAGTTCGAGGGAAACCAACCCTGGAGGGTAAGTAGGTAAAGAAAGAACGTTTTTTTAGTTTGACATAGATTTCGTATGTTTTGTTTCCCATGCACGCATTACTTTTCTGTACATAGCAATAGAGATACATATATACGCCCGGTTTCAGAAATTCCTCTTCTTGCTTTTCTGGAGAACATAAGAGTGTCGGTGATATTCCAGTCTCAGCGTCGGAAACTGTAGTAGGACTTCTCCCAGTACCGGTAAAGACTGTGACGTATTGAATCCAACGGGAATTCCAAATGAATGGTATGTGTACTGAGTGAGTGAAGATACGAACTCTGCGCTGTCGGCGCTGCGGTGTCCGAGTGGTTAAGGAGTTGGACTCGAAATCCAATGGGCTATGCCCGCACAGGTTCGAATCCTGTCCGCAGCGGAAATTTTTACCTTACAGTAGCTAACCCGTCGGTGTAGCAGCCGTCTACCCAGAGGCTCCGGATTCAATTCCAGTTTCATCCAAGGGTTTTCGATTAAAGGAATAGCATTCGCTTAGCCTCCTGGGACTAGTCGAGGTACTGTGTGATAGTGGAACTAGTTCAGAAAGTCGAAGGATGATAGCTACACCATTTTGACCGCGTGATACTCCATTGAACATAAAGGGGTATCTCATTACATCGTATTGAGTGAGTTGGCCGTGCGGTTAGGGTCGCGCAGCTGTGAGCTTCTATTCGGGAGATAATGGGTCGACAGTTTCCCATTTTCACACGAGGCAAATGCTGGGGCTCAACGTTAATTAAGGCTAAGGCCGTTTCCATCTCACTCCTAGCCCACCGTCGCCACAAGACCCATCTGTCGCTGCGACGTAAAGCACATTGTAAAATAAAAAATAAATATAAAGTAATTCCACGGTATCCAAGTGACTTCTTGAGTTTGGTGTTTCTCTTGGTACCGCAAAAGTTGATTTTCTGTGGACCCAGAGAGTTGCCTACGCGGTCTGAGTCACGTAGTTACTAGTTTGCATACGGAAGATGGTGGATTTGAACCCCACTGTAGGCGGCCCTGATAGTGGCTTTTTATGATATCCTATTTTCACACCAGAGAGTATACATTTTAAGGACACGGTCACTTCCTTCCTAATCCTATCCCGTCATCGCCGTAAGACCTCACTGCGTTGGTGTACTGTAAAACAAATAGCACAACAACAACAATTCGGAGGTTTCGACAGGTCGTTACTACCCTTCAACACAAACACCACTGTTGCTGGGGCAGTAGAATACACCCACGGTATTCTCTGCCTGTTGTAAGAGGTGGCTAAAATTGGCTCCAGAGGCTCTAGAAGTGGGAGCGTGTGTTGGCGACCACGGAGCATCTAGCTGAATTTGGCATTTTCCCACTTAATTGCGTCAAGCTCCTCAGTTTCACCTATCCTATCCGACCTCGCTTGGTCAAGTCTTGTTCTTTTCCGACGCCGACGGTATTAGATTTTCGAATCTTAGGAGGTCTTTCATTTACATGCCCTTCGTGGCCCTTACCTTATTTTTGCCGATACCTTCATTCTTCGAAGTACCGTACAAATGGCCGTGCGGTTAGGGTCGTGCAGCTGTGAGCTTGCTCTCGGGAGATAGTGGGTTCGAACTCCACTGTCAGCAGCCCTGAAGATGGTTATCCGGGGTTTTCCATTTTTACACCACGCAAATGCTGGAGCTGTACCTTGAATAAGGCCACGGCCGCTTCCTTCCCACTCCTAGCCCTTTCCTACCCCATCGTCGCCATAAGACCTATCTGTTGGTGCGATGTAAAGCAATGTGTGTGGTAGTGTAGTGCGTTGTCTGAATATGAAGAGGAGAGTGTTGGGACAAACACACACACCCAATCCCCGAGCCAAAAGAATTAATCAGAAGTGATTAAAATCCCCGATCCCTCTGAACCGAAGGCCTGAAAGCTGACCATTCAGCTAAAGAGACGGACCTTCCATTTTTCTCTCCGATTAGTTGAAAAGAATACTGTAACAAGTTGTATTTCCTCTTAACATAAAAATCCCCACCCCTGTGAAAATAGCTGCGAATTAAGACAGCATTTCTTCTAGGTATTTCTCGCTGGATGAGATGACAATTAAGTAAACAGAAGAAGAAATATCTTTTGACTTTCAGCTGTGTGAAAGAGGCAAACTGTAGAAATCTTTACGCTTCGCGAAATCTTCGCTCCGCATTCTCAGAATAGAAACTCACCTGATAGCGCCTGTTCTATTAATGATGAAATGTTTGAACCGTTGATCTATTCACGGCCGACTTGATGCGTCGCTTTAGCTAGCTCCGAGCGCAGCGAGGGATCCTCTCGGGCGTGCTCTATTGATGAAATGATACCGTCGTTCGTCACCAGATGGCTCACCATGCGTTGCTGTATTCCGAGAAGAAATCGATGACAGTGTTGTGAGATGGAGATGTTGGATGATGATGATAGGCTAAACGGGATAATAATAATAATAATAATAATAATAATAATAATAATAATAATCGTATGGCCTCAGCTACCGTGTGCAGACATTTCAATTTGACGCCATCTGGCTGTCTGCTCGTCAATTTCGACGTTCCGTTTTACTCTAGGTCCCCACTAGATGGCAGACCGAGTAAACCGAAACTCTCTTGGGCGTCTATGGCTGAGATTTAATGAATTTTGTCGGGTAAACACCAAATGCGTCACCAGAGATCTTTTACATGCCGACATCGTACGACATAGAGTGTCGAATGGACTTTTTTCCGCCCTTCAAAAATCCGACTACCTCTGCCGGGTTTGAACCCGCTATCTTGGGATCCGGAGGCCGACACTCTACCGCTGATCCACAGAGGCAGCTGGCTAAACGGGATGAAAAGTCAGGTTGTAAGTTTCAACAATTTTAATTACCGTGTAGATGGGGTGAAAGTACTTCGTGGAGATCAGCTAGTTGCTTTACGTCGCACCGACACAGATAGGTCTTATGGCGACGATGGGACAGGGAAGGGCTAGGAGTTGGAAGGTAGCGGCCGTGGCCTTAATTAAGGTACAGTCCCAGCATTTTCCTGGTGTGAAAATGGGAAACCACGGAAAACCATTTTCAGGGCTGCCGACAGTGGGGTTCGAACCTACTATCTCCCGAATACTGGATACTGGCCGCACTTAAGCGACTGCAGCGTGGGGATCAGCAGTGGTGGCGATTGGCAATAAGAAGTGGGGAGGCACAAAAATGTACAGACAACAAAAAGTACCACCCGGGTCTGCTAATTTCCATCGGACATTACATACTGTAATACAGTAAGACACCGATTCTTAGGTCACATGTGCCCTACATTTACAAAATTTAGTAACGCTGAACACGTTGTAACGCATCCAGTAGATGAAGTGGTGCAAATAAATTCACGTCCACGAAGTGGAAAGGGCGTCTTTCAAAGCTGACCAATGAATACGAATGTTCATCCATTTCTAGGATCGTAGTATGTAAGTGGAAATGGTTTCTAGAGGACCCACTGCAATCGCTGTTGACGATTAAGATGCCAGATACCATACCACCTGGACTACATTCACGAAATAAAAAACATACGCCTCAACCCAGGATCGACCCCTCGACCTCCTGCACACTAACCCAAAACTCTATCCACTGCACCAACTGTACAACACGAGTACTAAATGTTGACAGAGATAGTTACCCTACCTATGGTTACAGTGTTGCCAGATTGCCACGCAACAACGTCCTTTTTCTCCCGGATATACTCGCAAAACGAACTTTTGTGAGATACATTTTTTTATTGCTGGCATGTGAGGAGTCGCGCTGCAACGCCCAAGTGCGCGAATTTCGCTTCATTCTGTATAAAGGTCGACAGTTTACCAACTTAAGTGCGGTAACAATAGTAGGGAGCCGCCTCTGTGGTGTAGTGGTTAGCGTGATTAGCTGCCACCCCCGGATGTCCGGGTTCGATTCCCGGCTCTGCCACGAAATTTGAAAAAGTGGTATGAGGGCTGGAACGGGGTCCACTCAGCCTCGGGAGGTCAACTGAGTAGAGGTGGGTTCGATTCCCACCTCAGTCATCCTCGAAGTGGTTTTCCGTGGTTTCCCACTTCACCTCCAGTCGAATGCCGGGATGGTACCTAACTTAAGGCCACGGCCGCTTCCTTCCCTCATCCTTGCCTATCCCTTCCAATCTTCCCATCCCCCTACAAGGCCCCTGTTCACCATAGCAGGTGAGGCCGCCTGGGCGAGGTACTGGTCATACTCCCAGTTGTATCCCCGACCGAGAGTCTGAAGCTCCAGGACACTGCCCTTGAGGCGGTAGAGGTGGGATCCCTCGCTGAGTCCGAGGGAAAAACCGAACCTGGGTAAACAG
Organism: Anabrus simplex; assembly: GCF_040414725.1. NCBI lineage: Eukaryota > Metazoa > Arthropoda > Insecta > Orthoptera > Tettigoniidae > Anabrus > Anabrus simplex. The sequence goes on from NC_090267.1 coordinate 467,937,246, forward strand.
ATAATGATGATGATGATGATGATTTGATGTCCGATTTTACGTTTTGTTTCTACGTCGTTTCTGTTTAATCAAAGTTAATTTACAATTTCCATACCTCAAAAAGTCCCATAAAGACAGGTTTCTCCTTAATCTAGGTTTCGTTATGGGCAGGTTCGACGGTACATAAAAGTCGTCACTTTATTTAAAGCCGTCCGTATCCTGTGTATTTAACTGAGGCCCATCAAGTGTCATATTTCCAACCAAACGGTACCTCAACCATTTGAATCGAATCTTTAGTTCTGAAACTTTAAACCAAAAAGTGATCACATGCTTTCGTTACTCTCAGGTTCGATTGTATGTTGACGTAGTCAACGGCAAAACTTGGGAGCCTGTTTACAAGGGGAACTCAAGGCCGTTTTGTGTTAGAGTTGCTAATAAAGTACACTATGAGGAAAGATTACTTAGAGGACTTGTAGGAAATATATTAATATATTGAGAAATATTTAGATAACGGGTGGTTAAGATAAAATATCTCTTCTAACTCTGTGACTGCGTATCAAATCGCTAGTGCTGATTGCGGGAGAATGTCTGCCACCAAGCAGGCAGACGAGGCCTTTTTCTCTTCGTGGGTGAAGCCTGTTTTGCTGCAAATTTATTTTGCATGGTCCCATCAATTTCGGGACAGTTCCATAATTCCATACATTTTTCCACGGGTTGCTCGGCAAATATAATTCCTATTTCTCCTTGTGGAGCAAAGGACATGCAGGGAAGCTCTCCATTCGGTACGTTCTGAAGTCAGATATTTTACTTCATGTCATGTTTTCCCATTAGCAGTGAGTTTCTGTTCGCCTCCAACTGTTCTTCGGTCTTCCACGCTTTCCTTTTGCGTTCCATTCTAAGACCGACTTTTCAACTGTTATGTCCTGTTTTCTTAATTTGTGTCCTATACATTCCCACTTTCTTTTCATTATTTCTACGCCAATGAGTATGTAGTTATTTCCTTCCACATGTTCTCGTCGTCATCACATCCGGCCATCTTATATTGATGATACGCCGCAGAACTGGAGTTGGAGTGTGATTTGTTTGGTGGCCATGATTCACAGTTTTAGAGAAAACGGACTTCACGTTTATAACGTTTATACTGAAAAGCCTGATAGTTTTCCGTGAGAGGTAGAACGCAGCCGAGAAGGCGGTTTGAAGAGGGTTGCGCAGTAACATTCGCGTGCTTTGTAGTATGACGTGGCATTGTTTTAAGTTCCTGTGTTAGGAAACGTTTTCAAAAAATTCTACTACGGCGTCTTCTCTGGGTTATGGAGAAACATCAGATCCTTCCTAAATATCAGTATGCCTTTTTTAAAGGACGTAGCACACAAGATCCACTCAATATTTTGTTGACTGATCTTCTACTAGCTAGACATCGTAAACATAGCACTATTACTGTTTTTCTTGATATTCAAGGAGCTTATGATTCCGTTCCTTTACACCTATTATGGTCTTGCCTTGATTCGCTTGGCTTTCCCTCTGCTTTTATTTCTCTATTAGAACGCATATATACTTCTCGTACTCTCATTCTCAAATCCCCCTACCCCCCGTTTCCAGGAAGACACGTTTCGCATGGAGTCCCACAGGGTGATATACTAAGCGGTATCCTCTTTGCGCTTTATATGCGAGATTTAGAACGTATAATTACAAAGAACGCACGAATTTTAGCTTACGCAGACGACTATGTTTTATACGTATCACATGATAGTGTTGATGTGTGTAGGAGAAAAATAGAGTGTGTCCTTCATGAGGTTGCTCTCTGGTTACATGAACATGGCTTCTCACTCTCGCCTTCCAAATGTGCTGCAATCCTATTTACCCATACTCGCGCACCTAACCGTTCTCCTCTCCTTCTTGATCGTCTTACCATCCCCTTTGTTAATCAACATCCCTACCTTGGAGTCATATTGGACCACAAATTATCATGGACTCCTTATGTGGTCTCTCTTCAACGTAAAACTGATCGTTTTATTTCTATATTACGTACGATCACCCGTCGAAGTTGGGGCGCTGACCCCGTTACAGCTATTCTCCTTTACAGAGCAACTATTCGATCCTTACTAGATTATTGTGCTCTTTTTATCGACACCGCTTCTGCTACTACCCTTGCACGTTTAAATACAATGCAATACAATACCGCGCACTACGTGTCTGTTTAGGAGCACTTAAAACTACACCAACCAATGCCTTATTAATAGAAGCCGGTGAACAGCCTTTAAAGATTCGGCGACAGACCATAGCCGCTAAGTATGTCCTCAAACATTTTACTGTCACCCGGTCTCAGCTTATCCCCAAGCTACGACTTTTACATTCTTATTATTCTTCCAAATCTCCCCGTGTAAATCGTGTCCCTACTTTATATACCGCATTTCGTTCTCTTATACCAAGAGAATTTGAGCTCCTCCGTTTACCCACATTGCCTTTATACTATATCCCTTATGACAGTCAGTCCTTTTGTCCTCGAGTAATTATATCTTCTTCTGAATCATTTTCTTGTCTAACACATTCTACTCCTCTTTCACCTCTTGCAACTAAACGTATTCGACTTTCCCTCTACATAAGGGAAGTAAGTATTTTTACTGACGGATCAAAATCAGCACACGGCGTTGGAGCAGCCTTTTATATCCCCCAACCGTATACTCTCTCTGAGTTTTCCCTCCCTTCTGCCTTTTCTGTTTTTACCGCCGAATTGTTTGCTATTCGACAAGCCCTCATTACCATCAGGTCACATGCTTATGATAAGGTTACGATTTTCACGGATGCACAAAATGTTCTGCATGCCTTATGCTCGCCTCTCTCTTCCCCTAATTGGTACGTATATAGCGTTAATTATCTCTTATATATCCTTACTCGTTCTGGTGTTTATATAACTCTAGTTTGGGTTCCCAGTCACTCTGGTATCATGGGGAATGAGACTGCTGATCAGGCAGCTAAACGAGCATCACAACAATCCCCCCTCTTTTTCTTGCGATCCCCCCTTCTGATCTCATTCATGAAGTGCGGGATATAGCATATCGACTTTGGCAGTCCGATTGGAATGAAACGTCACGAGAAAAGGGATGTTTTTATCATCAATTACAACCTGTTATTCCTCTTAAACCGTGGTTTTATTATGGTACGTACTCTCGGCACCATATCACATCTATAATACGTCTACGTTTTAATCATGCCCTTACTCCCCAATATAAAAATCGTTTTCATCTTCCTCCCCTAACTTCATGTGCTTGTGGCTTGTCTGATACTGACAGTAATCACCTTCTGTTACAATGTCCTGCTTTTGATGTTCCCCGCCAGCGCTTCCTATCCTCTTTGCTTAACATGGGCATCCCCTTCCCCACAAGTATTTCGTGTTTATTATCCTCTCTAACTCCTACTCTTGTGAACAGCATAAATCAGTTTCTTGATGATGCACATATTATATTATAATCCTCTGACAGTCTCTTTATGCTCACTCTTCCATTGCAAAATGTTTATCATAATTTTGGTAGGATATAAATCTCTTTACCCTCTGTCTATATGTTATCATCGTTTCTTGTGTGACTCGTATGGTATGTTTTTTCTATCATTTACATTTTAAAGTACAATACGAGTGATACATGTGTCAGTGTTAAAGTAATTAATCTTTTCGTGACTGGACGATAACACATGAGTCCAACCACACCTTTCAAGAAGAAGAAGAAGAAGAAGAAGAAGAAGAAGAAGAAGAAGAAGAAGAAGAACAAGAAGAAGAAGAAGAAGAAGAAGAAGAAGAAGAAGAAGAAGAAGAAGACGTGTTTTCCGCTGAGCCAATAGAATCATTTCAGTAAGAGGTGCCTGTTTGTGCGGGTCACGAGTGAATGTTTCGAGTTTTATTTGTAAATATCATAATCAACGAATTTAGGGAACTATTTGCGTGTGTACGATAGATCCAGGAAGAGCAAAAAGACAAGTATTCCGTCGACAGGCGAGGGAAATAGTATTTGTATTTGGTAAGCATGCAGCAGCAGGCGTTCATAGGCGGAGAAGGTGAGGAACGCCATGTTGCCACGCTTCAAAAGAAGACAGCACTCGCGTGTGGTATCGGCCTGTAAACAGTGCAGAGGATAAAACAAGCTTCGGAAATAAAAATAATGCGGTGTTCAGGTCGCCAGAGAAGAACCCTTAGAGGAAGAAGCCAGTGACGGTCGTCGATGATTTCATTAAAAATGTTCTGCGTACAACAATATTTGATATGTATAAAAACGGCGAATATCCTACGGCATATCCATTTACCTTCCTTAATATCTCGAAAATTTTCCTCAACACTTTCGCGGGGTTTGATATTAAAAATTAATTTGTGCTTTTAGAAAACATTTAAGCCCACAAAAATATAGGTCATCGCTTTGGAATTCAAGATATAACTGGATGAAAAAATGTTTACACATTAATTATTATTATTATTAAGGAAAGAGCGCACAAACGTGCATAAAATTAGTATACACTGATCAAACAGATACAAAATACACTATTCTTTGCTGTATTCCTTTAGAGTCTTGTGTCTCTGTGTACAAATTGTAAAATGATTACGCTCACACACTTTGTTGCATAGTTTGCATAAGCAGTCTTCATCTGGGTCATGGAAGTATGTTTTCATGCACAATTTATGATGACATCCATGTACATCTAGTCTAGTAATGGCACTACGCAAAACCTGGTTTGGTTCACTCCATTTTCTGTCTAGCATGGCTTCTGTCGTGAAAAATTCCGGCCATATTTCTTCTTGTTTTTCCCTTCTTTTCCTAAGGACTACTTCTGCTTGTGGTGTAGATGGTAGCTGTAGGATGTACCTCATATCTTCTATGAAAGAGCGTTCTTTTGCAAGCATATACGCTAGTCTTGACGGCGCTGTTTTTGCTATCCCCAGTATTCTTTTCAGGAATCTGGCTTTTACTCTTTCTAGGGTTTCTAAGTCGGTCTTAGTAAGGTGGTCCCAAATGAGATGAATACCATAGGTGAGAGTAGGGAGAATTTTGCTGCGGAAGAGAAGCATTGCTGTTTCTAGTGAGATCATGGTGGGGTTTTCAATGTCGTAGATCCCTCGTATGGCTGCTGCCGTTCTTTCTCTTATGTGTATTCTGTAAGAGGTACCATTAGATTGAAGAGTGATGCCGAGGTATCGGAAATTTCCTACTCTTCTCAAGGTCTGTCCTGAAAACGTGATTGTGTCTTGTGCCGCAACTCTTCTTCCTTTTCGAAATGTCATGTAAACAGTTTTGTCTTTATTTAATTGTAGGTCATTTTCGTCAGCCCAGATCTGTAACTTGTCCATTGCTTCCTGGAGGACCTCCCTGTTTCTTGAGCCTAGTATCATATCATCAGCATAGGCGTATAGCACGACTGGAGAATTCTGTATTATCTTCGTTACATCTGCTGTGGCGATATTGAATAAGATTGGGCTTATTGGATCACCCTGGAGGACCCCATTGGTTTGTGTGATGGGGGACGAGGTTGATACACCGTCTTCGATTTCAACGAAATTGAATGCTAGCAAATTATTTATTGCAGTGACCAGAGGGTTGTTTTGTCCAATCATATGTTCTAGCTTCTTTATTAACTTGGTTCTGTTCAGGAAATCGAAGGCTTTCGTATAATCAATGAAGACAACGTGAAATTTTCCTCCTCTGTGCCTTAGTGCCTCATGTATGTCGTTTAGTAGATTTCACATTAATGCTGTTATGCTCTCTGCACTTCGCCTTCATTTCTCTCAACTTCCATTTAACTTCTTTAATATCTCGAAAATTACCCTCAACACTTTCTCGGGGTTTGATGTTAAAAATTAACTTGGATTTTCAGGAAACTTTTAAGCCCAAAAAAGTATAGGTCATCGCTTTGGAATTAAAGATATAACTGGATGAAAAAAATGTTTACACATACATGCTGTTATGAGTAGCCACATTGGCATCACCGCACCTCATACTTCTGTCTCTCTCTGCGCAACGAAACCGCCTTCCGGGCTGCGTTCTACTTCTAATAGGGTACCGGTATAGTCGAACCTTGACGTCTTCCTCTGCACGCCAGTCTTCGTCATTGTGCTCCCAAGGTAGACAAAAGAACTAACTTCCTCTATTTGCGTGTCGGATATGGTGAGCTGGTTGTTTGCGGTACCATTGATTCTCATCTCCCTTGTCTTTGCAGCATTCAACTTAAGCCCGACAGCTGCTGCCAGGTCTTCAAAGGGAGCTGTCTTCAACATCTACGTTTCCCCTCCCCTGCCTTCCTGGTTATTCGATCTAAGATGAGTGAGAAGGCCGCAGCCTTGGCGAAACCTTTCAGTTAATTACAACTTATAGTTACCTTCGCGTGAAGCCTCCGTGTCTCAGCCAAGAGTGCGCCGGCCTCTCACCGCTGGGTTCTGTGGCTCAAATCCCGGTCACTCCGTGTGAGATTTGTGCTGGATAAAATGGAGGTGGGGCAGGTTTTCCTCCGGGAACTCCGGTTTTCCCTGTCATATTTCATTCCAGCAACACTCTCCAATATCATTTCATTTCATCTAACAGTCATTAATCATTGCCCTAGAGGAGAGCGACAGGCTTCGGCAGCCGACACAATTCCTATCCTCGCCGCTAGATGGGGCTTCATTTATTCCATTTCTGATCCTGTCAGATGGCTGGAAACAGCCTGTGGATTTTCATTTTTAGTTACCCGCGTGTGCCTACCTCTATCGAAGGTATTCGATGGTTTCGATAATAGATGAAAATACGTTGTCAGTGCTACAATATAGAGTAGAAAAATTCACCATATGGATATATGATCAAAATATTAATGTCGGCGGCATTAGTTAGCACAGTGGTGTTGTTGGCATTCGGCACTGTAAAATTTAAACTAACGCTTCAGTCAATGCTATAATTTTGTGAAAATGGACGCACAAAAATATTCTGATGGCTTTAGTTCCAAAGAAAATAATGCTAGCGATAAGGAGAGTAAATCAGGAAGTATTTGTAAAACTAAGAAACCGTTGTGCACTTACAGTTCGTAAGTGAGAAATGAAAACAACAATATTTGTTAGTAAGCTTATAAGTAAAACATTCATTTTTGTTTTTTTGTAGTTTATTACCTTTACATAGTAAAACCAGTTCTATGTCTAGGAGAGGAGAAGAGAAGAAAAGAGAAAAAGAAGGAGAAAACAGAAGAAAGAAAAACGGGAGATGAATAGAAGAAAGACAAGAAACAGAACAAGAGAAGAGAAAAGGAAGACGGAAACAGAAGAGAAGAGAAGAGAAGAAAAGAAAATAGATAAAGAAGGAGAAAACAGAAGAAAGAAAGAAACGGGAAATGAATAGAAGAAAGAAAAAACAAGAAACAGAACAAGAGAAGAGAAAAGGAAGGCGGAAACAGAAGTGAAGAGAAGAGAAGAGAAGAGAAGAGAAGAGAAGAGAAGAGAAGAGAAGAGAAGAGAAGAGAAGAGAAGAGTGAATGATTTCATATTTTTATTCTGTGCTGCTCCCTCAAAATTCTGCTGTGACCCTCTTTCTTGACATTCCTGTCCCTCAATCTTTACATATGGGAGGTGGTCATCTTTTGTGCGTTGATTATCAGTCAGTCAGTCAGTCAGTCAGTCAGTCAGTCAGTCAGTCAGTCAGTCAGTCAGTCAGTCAGTCAGTCAGTCAGTCAGTCAGTCAGTCAGTCAGTCAGTCAGTCAGTCAGTCAGTTACAGACTATTTATAGCTAGGCACTAACTACTTACTACTTAACTACTTCTAAATCTACTTTGTAGCATCTTGCACATGGGCGGATCGCCAGCTCCACATGCAACACACCACCTAACTAAACTAACTACTTTACTACATGAATATATACTAAATCTATCCTAAATCTATCTGGCCGCGACATCACCCCTGGTGAGGACAGTCAGTCAGTTAGTGAGTGAGTGAGTCAGTAAGTCAGTCAGGACATCTTGCTTTATATATATATATATATATAAATGAATCGGTATCCATATAACACAAATCTGCATAATATTGTCAAGTAGAGATGGAGACAGGAGTAGGCTATGTGCAGATACCAGGTTTCAGTCTCTCCCTACCCCATTAAACATTACACTGGTCAGTAAAGTTCAACATTTGGTCATTTCAACTAAGTCGAACCTCCTGAATAGGAAAATAACGGAAAAATCTGTGTAACACGTAATATTTTCGTGCGACGGGACCGAGTTGGATTCCGGCAAAAGTGACCAAACATTTCACCATGTTAGCAGACAATTCTAATATTGTCATTAATATACTTTTTAAAGGTTGTAGTTCTTAACGTTACCCTGGAAACGCGATGGGGAAGTCACCAAACGTCTTTCCTTATGTGAAGACTGGGTTAGGGAATTTTCATTGCAATGGTAGGTCCTTTTGCCTACCACCAATCACAATCACGCTGGAGAGTTATCATTATGTGGCATACACTCACTCTCCAACGGCCTTTTTACATCCTCAGAAAGACTGTCTTAGTGGTTTTCCCAACTGAAATCGACATAGGTCATTATAATGACGCTACTAGGAATGTCGCGATTGAAAGTAATGCCATCATATGAAATACTTCATCAAATGAAAAACCACACTTTTCTTCACTTTTAATCAACAGTACTACGCTGCCGATCAACCAGTCCAAAGTTCCAGAGCTGGAATGACCAGGCCACAGACAGCCGTGAGCACTCTTTAATTTCGGAGGGGGGGATGTGAATAGTGTAGAGTCCCAGGACAAAATCTGTGCCCTTTTCCTCATATGTTTAATAGGAGTACCCGATGAGTCGGAAAATCTCAATTCACTACACTGGCGAGAGGAAAAACTATTTGACTTGGAGGCATATTTTTCCTCCAAGCCAGAGGAGAAACCCTTTCGTCGCTGCTAATTTTTGTAAGAAAATGGATGTAGAATTTAATAAAAGTGAAGAGGAAAAAGGTTTTCTTAAGAAACGGCTCTTTTCAGGGTTGCCACGAACCTGTTATGCAGGCGTAGCACGGGGAGAGGTGATACCCCCACGAGGCGCGTCCCAGGTGGCGGATAGGGGGGCCCTAACCGGCTTTCCGGCGGACTTGAGGGAAATAAAATACCTCTCGCGGACCAAACACACTACCCTCTGCGGGTGGGGGACGCACATGTAGAATACACCCGCGGTATCCCCTGCCTGTCGTAAGAGGCGACTACAAGGGGCGGCCAAGGGATGATTGAATTAGAACCATGAAACTACTCTTGATTCGTACCACCATGCGGGGAACACCATGGGTTGCATGTACTTGCGAGTAGTATCACTAAATTGGTACGAAATAGGTTTGTGATAAGTTGCAGTAAAAAGCCTGGCCTGGTGGATTCCAGTACCCGTGCGTTGTACCCATGTGATCAACACCGCGGGTCTGGGCGTAGCCTGTGAGTTGTACCGCTATATGAGCGGCACCGTGCGTCAGCGTTGCCTTTGATTGGTACCCACTATGTGAAGAACACCACGGGAATACCGGCGCCCGTGACTAGTACACCTAGGTGAGGAACCTTACCGGTTTGCGTTGGCTATGAGTGGCGCCATTGTGTGAGAAACACCATAGGTCTGCGTTCCCTGTACGAATTGCAATACTTGTGAGTAGTACCATCTTGAGTGGACCACCGTGAGTCTTCGCTACTTTTGATCAGTACCCCAAAATGACAAATACCATGGTTCTACTTTACTCGCGACATGTACCATTCTGTGGAGCCTTAGACGTGGATCTAGCATCCCTTCAGACATCAAACATCATTGTGCTTTATAAATGGTCCCTTGGTCAGTAATACTCTAATTAACTACCTTCTTTTTGAGTCTGATCCACTGTTTTTTTTTTTTTTTGTAGGGTTCATGTCCATCCATTCATTCTTCATGACATTTTTTATTTTTTATATTATTATATTATATTATATTATATTATTTATATTATGGATGAATTTGAATTTTTTGTTATTTCATTTCGTACCATTAGGGGCCGATGACCTCGATGTTAGGCCCCTTTAAACAACAAGCATCATCATCATCATCATCATCATCTTTCAGGGTTGCGTTTTGAGTTATTTAGTAAATCGTGGTGCTATAATTTGGAATAGACCAAAATTGTAATTCTAGACCAGGTCATAAGTGAGCTTCTGCCATTATTCCGTTAAGTGTGAACACTGATCATTCCAATCAGCGCGTCAGAGTAGGGATCGAAAAGCTGGAATACTATGATGAGCCAGTGTGTTATGTACCAGCAGTACGGTATCAGAAAATGTATGAACCAGAGGAATGGCATGCTTAAGAAGAAAGTAATCTAACTCCCCAGCTATTTCCCGCCAATATTCAGACAGGCTATTACACTCGGTACGCAGCAGCAATCTTATTTATCGGAGATGACAGACAGACAGACAGACAGACAGACAGACAGACAGACAGACAGACAGACAGACAGACAGACAGACAGACAGACAGACAGACAGACAGACAGACAGACAGACAGACAGACAGACAGACAGACAGACAGACAGACAGACAGACAGACAGACAGACAGACAGACAGACATTACGGAAAAGTAAAACGTGCATTTCCTTGTTACTGTGGACATGACCGATACAGAAATACCATTCTTTTAAAATTCTGAGTAATGTACAGACAAAACTCTTATTTTATATATTTTATATACTATATACTATATACTATATATATTATATACTACTTCTACAGTCGACCACTAACAACTTTTTGTCACTTTTCTGACTTCCATCTCCCTGTACTCATATTCCTTAATACAGATCCCTAACCCTCTCCATTTCCATGAACATGCCTCCCTATAATTAACCCTCCTTGGATGCAGTACTTTTGTATCCATCTCTTAGCACAGGCCAGAGTAAAGTGTAGCTTCCACCGAAGTCCCAGTCTCATCCATGGCTGTGACAATATGGAAGCTGCTGGGGTATGGGTGGTGCTGAGTAATGACATTCAGAGCACGACTAGTCCATCTGAGTGTTATGAAAGGTGTTGCTCATAGGGTCAGTCGTGCTGCAATAGCACTTTCTGACCCAGTGAGGAAAGCAACGGCAAACAACCTCACTCCTCGTCTTGCCTAGTACGCCTCATTTTGGTGCTGCCATTGGTTTTTGCGGTTTCCTTATAACCGCATAACCTTTGGTGGTGCTATTTGAGGATCCAGCCAGCCTCTGGGCTGATGACCTAACAGACAAACAAACCTCGTAACTTATACGTACCTTCAACTGAAGGCCGTCTGAGCTTAGATTCCTGTCTTCTACCCAATTATTAGGATCTACAAATCTCACTTCCAGTGTACCACGTTCCACTCCATAGTCTCAAATATGCCAGCTCTTGTAGTTAAATTTACTGGCACTTAAAATAACTCCAGCGGGACAACATTTCGGCACCCCGCCGTAAAATTAGTTAGTTGGACGATAAAAACGTAAACTCGTGTCCTCATCCCGAGGTGGCGCAGCTCTTTTCAGGCACACCCCCATTGGAGGTGAGCTGCATGTACCATTTCAACCACATACCAGCCCTCCTGCCAGTCTTAAATTCCTGACAGTACCGGGAATCGAACCCGGGCCCCCGAGGACGGCAACTAATAACACTAACCGTTACGCTACGGAGGCGGACAGTTGCACGATAAATCAATTATATGTCCTTGTTTTCGCTTGATCCATGTCCACAATTATGAGTTCTCCCCATTAGTTTAGTAAGCCCCTAATTACGACAACATGCTTGCGAATACAATTTTATCACTTTCCAAGTCCACAATGACATGCATAAAAGCCTGGAAGAATGCAGAGATATTTTTCGAGCTGCTCAACTTGTACTATGTCCTGCGGCGGCGTGAGAAGTAAATTGCTTCTCGGAACTGGTACCGGGTAGTAATTTAAGACGCTCATGAGCAAAACAACTACTTGACGTTTTCGCTCGTCCTGTTTGTAGCCTGTGAATTCCGGCTTATTCATTTCTGTCTAATTACTAGTCTTGCTCTGAGTTTTCAAAGATTGCAAGCCTCTGTGAACCTGCGGTGATTGTGTCCGCCAGGACCCCTGGATCCTCAGAACTCTAACCCATGTTTCAATTTAAGAAATATTTTCATCTAGCACGGTCTGTCAACGCGGTCGATTTGATGAAGCACGTATTAGGCCTATCGAATTAAAACTCCGAGTGAATTTCAAAAGAATCCCGAGGTGTCCAGTTCCAAGTGTTTGTGATTTGTCAAAATTAACATGCGGATGGTTTTTAAAAATGAGACGTGAACGGGATCCACTGAGCCTTGGGAGGTCAACTGAATAGAGAGGGTTCAGTTCAGTTTTCCTCGAGGCAAATTCCGGGATGGTGCCCAATTTAAGGCCACGGCTGATTCCTTCCCTCTTCCTTGCCTATCCCTTCCAATCTTCCCAGCCATCATAAAGCCCCCATTCAGCACAGGAGGTGAGGCCACCTGGGTGAGGTACTAGTTGTCCTCCCCAGTTGTATCCCCGACTAAATATCTCACGCTCCAGGACACTGCCCTTGAAGTGGTATAGGTGTGATCCCCCGTTGAGTTCGCTAGAAAAACCAACCCTGGAGTATAAGCGAATTCAATAAATAAATAATAAAGAGCTATACTGAAAGGAATAATAATAATAATAATAATAATAATAATAATAATAATAATAATAATAATAATAATAATAATAATAATAATAATAATCTTCAGGGCTGCCGGCAGTGGGATTCGAACCCACTATCTACCGAATGCAAGCTCACAGCCGCGCGCCTCTAACCGCATGGCCAACTCGCCCGGTAAATATTAAATATTATTATTATTATTATTATTATTATTATTATTATTATTATTATTATTATTATTATTATTATTATTATTATTATTATTATTATTATTATTATTATTATTATTATTATTCACATAAAAGTATCGTGGTGCTGGTCAGTGAAAACTCGACCGACTGGGGAGGGGAAAGAGATGGTGGCACAGTCTTGGCAGAGTAAAATGTCACGAACCGCCACTGCAGTAGGTTACAACTCATGCCATATGTATCGCTGCACACCACAGCTTCAGCATCTTCAGTGACAACTGCCGTACAGTACAAGAATATTAGAACATACACATAAATAAATAGATGACTTCTCTACAAGAGAGATAAGCTACCGGCGATTCACAGCGTAACGGATTACGAGTAACATGTACCGTACCAGAGCAACTCAGAAGGGAAATAGAGGAAGGCAACAAAGCGATGGGTGTTTCCCCCATTGTGTTCCCTCCTTGCGAACGTATTTATTAAATAAAGAACGTTAAGTAATTATTTTATAAATCAAGGGCAAAAATATGTCTCATCCATTCTTTCTTTTATAACACAATATAAAGTGCATTATGTGCATTATAATATTCCTTAATCGCAAGGAATTATGAGTGTCTAAGAGGGGGTGAGTTCACGCCTTGTAGGTCCACAAGAGCAATATTGCTTTCTTAACATGGAATGAGCTAAAGCATATTTTTGCGGAACTAAGCAGGCTTACATTATCGGAACATACTTGTTCGGTGAAAGAGGCGGCTTGCTTCCTCACCAGTCTATCTTACATTGTGGAATTCCATGAACGTACCCTTCGTAGATGAGCCTCTGCAGCTCCCATGCATCATCGCCCGGGGTTACAGTTCTTGATACGATCGAGTCGCGTCAGATCGAGCGCTCAACGCAGCCTGCGCATCTCCGTGACGTGCACGGCTTGTTCACATAATATTAAAGTCTTTGGTTTAACGGATGCTGGCCAGCATTCATAGCGATAGAGGACGGTCCTCCTGTAAACCTTGGCCTTCAGGTGGGTGGGGGTGGGGGGATATTCTGCTCTCAAAGAAGACATCACTAACTTTCCTCCACTTCAGCCAGCTCGCACCGACACGAACACGGGTATTAGGTAGCATGTCACTCCCTGAACAGGGAGCCGAAGTATCTATATTGCTCAACTGGTTTGAGAGTACCAATGGAAAAAAATAACTTCTCCAGGGGAGCTGACAGGATCGCACGCTATGATGACAGCCGCTGAATCCCACGAGTATCTGATTTTGACTCTCAAGCCGGTCTTAAGCCACGTGCAGATATAGCAACACCGCCTCACAAAGCCCATTTGAATTTGCCTGCGGAGTGATCTCATTGGCTAAATTCATCAGCCGTTAAAATGACAACGGCGCGAAATATCGAATCAATTTTCTCAAATGATTTATTAGTACTCGTATGATCAACCCTCTAAAGTGATATTCTTGTAGTGGAGTGAAGAAGAGCATTACACCTTTCAGTAACAGTCGTGCATTGCCACTGGAAGGGACGGCTGCCGTTGACTCAGTGGCGCACGTAACCAAATGCGTGCTTTCACACTGTATGGTTTATAATCGTGCACCAACAATAGAGGAGGTCGCACGCGAGATATAACTTGTGTTTAGTTTAGTTTGTAGGCATATACCAGGTGGCTCCCGAACGCCGTACTTTCTATTTATAAATGTCACGCATGCACAAGTGTTAAATGGGATATCTACCGACTGATTTTCACAGGGGCACTACTGCCAGCGGGCAGGTTACGTCAGAATATGAAGAGATAAGAACAGCACTGTCGCTCGCAGCATGTTACTCAGCCCTACAGGTCAAATCCACTCCTTGTATTAGTCAAGGCCCCACACCGCTGGCTGCGCAGAAGCGTGTGACTGGAGAAGACATGTCCATCCGCGTACCGCCATGTTGCGGGCGCTCCTCAGCTTGACGCGGAGATAGTATAGAATTCGTGTTTTAACTTAAATTTCGCACACATGAAAACATCCGCCCTACAAAATTAATGACAGCCTACACCGACTACCGTGTACACACGCAATAAATATACTGTGGTAATATTAAAATATATTTCTGTAAAAAAACTGAACAATCTACACAAATCCTTTGGATAGCCCATAGGTGGCGCACTTAAAAAAAACCCTTTAGCAGACTGAATAAGAAAACTGAAAAATACACTACTACAAAAATACACTAGCGGTACCTCGAAAAAGATCATGTCGCTCACTTTAATATAAGGGTATGTTTGTAACTGATGTGTTTGAACATTGTATGTATGGCAAGAAGGCCAGACTCAAAGGACGAGGATCACGTGACAATCTGTTTCTTGAGAAACCTAGACTCTACAATTTCGCTCTATTGAAAATCAAAAGACATGTTCAAAAAACAGGCTACAACTTAAGTGTGATTACATATCGTGAGATAAAAATTGCCTGTCTCTCAGCAGATTGGAGAACACATAAATTAAATATTTACAAACTCCTGTACCGATAACAATAATCTTCAATATCAACAAAAAAGGAAACCTATGAAATAAAATCTTTCTATGAAAGGTAACATAGCTTACGATTCCTCTCTGATAAGTCATTAGGCCTACAGGAAATTTCACTCAATTCTCTGAACACACTGTTTAAAAAGTACATGACTGCAGAAATCTTTCTAAAACAATCAGACACATATTTATCATTTTCTGAATATGAAATGCCGGCTCTGCGGTGTAGGGGTGGCATATCTACTTCTTACCCGGAGGCCCCGGGTTCAATCCCCGGCCAGATCATAGATTTGTACCTGGATTTGAGTGCTGGTTCGAAGTCCGCTCAGCCTACGTGATTACAATTGCGGAGCTATCTGACGGTGAGATAACGGCCGAGAGGATTCACCGTGCTGACCACATGACACCTCGTAATCTGCAGGACTTCAGGCTGAGCAGCGGTCGCTTGGTAGGCCATGGCCTTTCGGGCCTGTTGTGCCATGGGGTTTGGTTTGATTTGGATATGAAATAACGTAATTGGATGAGCAGAAGTTAAGTTATCATTATTGAGTTATTTGGATTTATGAAAATGCTCCCTGACATTTGTTACACTGGTGCTAGTCTTCTATTGTGTATTTCTTAAAATGAATTGAATGTCTATGGCTAGTTTGAGTTTCTCTGCGTGGTTTAGGCTTAAGTTTTATTTTTTCCAACTTGCTTTACGTCGCACCGACACAGATAAGCAAGGTCTTATCGCGACGATGGGATAGGAAAGGCCTAGGAATGGGAATGAAGACCCCGTGGCTTCAATTAAAGTCAGCCCCAGCATTTGCCTGGCGTGAAAGTGGGAAACCACGGAAAACCATCTTCAGGGCTGCCGACAATGGGGGTCGGACCCACTATATCCCGGATGCAAGCTCACAGCTGCGCGGTCCTAACCGCACGGCTAATTCGCCCGGTTAGGCTTAAGTACGAATGTTATCATTTAAGATGTACAACCCTCCTCATATTATTATATTCTTAAATAATACTGGTTTTACAAACTCATTCTGAATTAATATTATCTGAGCACATAAAAATTGAAAGTGCGTTCTAATTTTTCTCTAATGTGAGCACCAAAACAACTTACAAAGAAAAAGATTAATATCATAGTGAACAGTTATTTTGATTAGTGTTTTCTACTGCAGACTAGGATTGACAAGATTGTAATGAGCTTTATTTAGACTTTACATTGTCAGATTTTTCTGGAATAGCGTATTAACAATTGTATTCTTTTATTATAAAGCAAATGGGAAAAAATTGGAGAAATGAAGACATACGAAACTAATAAATCATTTTTCAGATAATTGATAATTTGAAGCAATACCTTACCCTAATATTAAAAGGTTTTATCAAGTTGTATCAATCATATATTACGAATTCTAGGCCCAGTTTTATCAAATTTGTAATACCGCAACACAGTTTGTGTGAAAAATATGTAGCCTTTTTCAGAACAGCTATTTAGTTCTAAACAATTATCTCCGATGAATTGGAAAAAGGCACAAAAAAAGAAGCCAAAATATTCTAAACTTCATGTCCATGAGTTCTCTGAATCAACCACCCTATAACCTGCTTAGGTCTCTATTATAGTAATTGAAAGTTATTTTATAACAGTTCCATTTTTCTACTCACATGTGAAAAGAAATACCAGATCCCTTCCGATAGCAACCTGTACAAATAAAGGTTGCACACGAATTCACCCTCGTGAATATGTTTCCAGTCCACAAGTAAGGCCTAACTTTGGGCCTAATATTGCCGAAACTGCTGTAATGTATCAGCTCCCACATTCCTTGAAAATATTTGTCAATATTTATTATTACTCCGTCACATATAATACTAAAACAGATCCACTAACAGGCATGATTCAAATCGAAAACATGTCAGGGCCTGTAAACATTACCACGTGCTAGCCATGCATTCGAAGCTGAAGCGCCCGCAACATGGCGATGCGCGAAAGTGTTCAATATTCCGCATAGTATCAGCGCGCTCTGTGAGTCTAGATAAGTAATATTAAAGTCTTTGGTATTAGTAAACATCGTTTTCCACCGCATAGTTCTAGGTTGGTGTATGGTACAGCCGCACTAATTTGCTGTCTGCATATCGGCAATGGACAGTGTGTTCAGCAGCGACGAAAACACATACATTATTTTAATCTGGACAACCTGGTCGGAATGCAGCGGAAGCTCCAAACAGACGTATGCCTTATAGGCCCTACACACGTATTTCGCCTTACAGTATTCGCTTTCGTTTAATACGAGCAACTCTTTTTTCGAGTGGAATGTCTACACGTATATATTTGCAAGTTGCTTTACGTCGCACGGACACAGATAGGTCTTATAGCGACGATGGGACAGGGAAGGGCTGGAAGTGGGAAGGAAGTGGCCGTGGCCTTAATTAAAGTACAGCCCCAGCATTTGCCTGGTGTGAAAATGGGAAACCACGGAAAACCATTTTCAGGGCTGCCGACAGTGGGGCTCGAACCCACCATCTCCCGAATACCGGATACTGGTCGCACTTAAGCAACTGCAGCTATCGAGCTCGGTCTATATAAAGGAATAAGTTATTAAATTTCCTTTTCTGCATCTTTGGCGTGTTTACAAATAGTAGCGGCGATTAGGGGGTGGTGCGAGGAGGGACCCCCTCCCACTTTGTGAAGTAAACGTTACTTTTTGATTCCACTTTAGTCGCCTGGAATTAGGAATTATTGAAAAGCTATTTGTACAAGGTTTGTTGTCTTATCTGCTAATTCTTTTCTTCATTTTCTTTAAATATTACCAAAATTATTGGCGGAAATACGCACAAAATGCCGTTTGTCGCGGCTAACCGATTTGTATAGCGCTACGGCAAGTAGTGGGCACTTTACATGTGCTCTGAGGAAGGGTAGTAGGGGTACATATTTTTTTTTGCCAAGGTCGTGGACACTGAGTTGTAATTCACCCGCTTGCCGCGCGCATTCGTCAGTCTGGTAGTCTCTTTAGTGCCAGTTAGTTTTTTAGTTTGTATTCAAGTACTAAATGATTTCTAATTGCATAATCATGCCGTATTTATATTTATTTGTACCGGGCGAGCTGGCCGTGGGGTTAGGGGCTCGCAGCTGTGAGCTTGTACCCGGGAGATGGTGGTTTCGAATCCCACTGTAAGCAGCCCTGAAGATGGTTTTCTGTGGTTCCCCATTTTCACACCAGGCAAGTGCTGAGACTGTACCTTAATTAAGACCAAGGTCGCTGCCTTTCCACGCGTAGCCATTTTCTGTCTCATCGTCGCCATAAGTCCTATCTGTGTCGGTGTGACGTAAAGCCACTTGTAAATAAAATATGCAATTGTAATTGTAATATCAGTGGGAGATAATTCCAAAGTTCCTTTTACCGGGCTAAATGATTTCTTTTATGTTATGTTATTTAGTAAGCAAATGTATTTAACCTGCTCCGTGGTTTGTTTGTGAGACATGGTGAAAATTTTAATATACAGCATTGAATCAAAATCTAAAAAAAAAAAAAAAAAACCTGTTACAAATAAACCACGGGGCAGGTTAATTACATTTACATAATAAATAACATAACACAAATGAAATCATTTAGGGAGATGAATGTAAGGTTGGTATTACTCCCGTTGATATTGCAATTACATTTAAATATATATATATATATATATATATATATATATATATTTTTTTTACAATTGGCTTTACGTCCCACCGACACAGATAGGACGGTGACGATGGGACAGGGAAGGGCTAGGCGTGGGAAGGAAGCGGCCGTGGCCTTCATTAAGGTACAGCCTCAGCATTTGCCTTGTATGAAAATGAGAAAACACGGAAAACCATCTTCAGGGCTGCTGATAGTGGGATTCGAAACCACTATATCCCGGGTGCAAGCTCACAACTGCGCGCCCCTAACCTCTCGGCCAGCTCGCCCGGTACTCTTAAATAAAAGTACGGCATGATTATGCAATTAAAAATCATGTAGTATTTGAATACACACTAAGAAATTAACGGACACTAAAGAGACTGCCAGAGTGACGAATGCGCGCAGCAAGCGGGTGAATTATAACTCAGTGTCCACGACCTCGGCAAAAAAATATGTACCCCTACTACCCTTCCTCACAACACAGGCACAGTCCTCACTACTTGCCGTAGCGCTATAAAAATCGGTTAGCTGCTACGAACGACATTTTGTGCGTATTTCCGCCAATAATTATGTTAATAATTAAAGAAAATAAAGGAAAGAATTAGCAGACAATACAACAAGGCTTGTACGAAGTAGATTTTTAAGAATAATTCCTAGTTCCACCTGGCTAAAGTGGAATAAAAATGTAATGTTTACTCCACAAAGTGGAGGGGGGAGGGCGGTCCCTCCTCGCCCCACCCCCTAATCGCCGCTACTGTTTGTAAACACGCCAAAGATGCAGAAAAGGAAATTTAATAACTTATTAATTTATACACGTGTAGACATTCCACTCGAAAAAAGAATTGCTTGTATGAAACAAAAACTAATACTGTTCGACGAAATACGTGTGGAGCTTCCGCTGCATTCCGACCAGGTTGTCCAGATTAAAATAATGTCTGTGTATTCGTCGCTGCTGAACACACTAGCCATTGCCGATATGCAGACAGCAAATGTAGTGCGGCTGTACCATACACCAGCCTAAAACTATGCGGTGGAAAACAAGGCTTACTAATAAAAGGGGTGCATTTAGACGGGTAGCGCCGAGTAACATGCTCCGAGTGACAGT
This sequence comes from Anabrus simplex, assembly GCF_040414725.1. Classification (NCBI taxonomy): domain Eukaryota; kingdom Metazoa; phylum Arthropoda; class Insecta; order Orthoptera; family Tettigoniidae; genus Anabrus; species Anabrus simplex. Next base: position 467,957,306 of record NC_090267.1, read on the forward strand.
GCTGTTCTTATCTCTTCATAATCTGACGTAATCTGTCCGCTGGCAGTGGTGCCCCTGTGAAAATCAGTTCGTAGATATCCCATTCATCATTTGTGCATGCGGGACATTTATAAGTAAAAAGTATGGCGTTCGGGAGCCACCTGGTATAAATATTGCAGTGTTTTGCTTCTTCTTAATCTGTTTTCCTTCCAGGGTTGGTTTTTCCCTCGGACTCGGCGAGGGATCCCACCTCTACTGCCTCAAGGGCAGTGTCCTGGAGCATGAAAAATTGGGCCGGGGAATACAACTGGGGAAGATGACCAGTACCTTGCCCAGGCTGTCTCACCTGCTATGCTGAACAGGAGCTTTGTGGGGAGATGGGAAGATTGGAAGGGGTAGGCGAGGAATAGAGAAGGAAGCTGCCGTGACCTTATTTAGGTACCATCCCGGCATTTGCCTGGAGGAGAAGTGGGAATTCATTGAAAACTCACATTAGCTGATGGGGAGCCGAACCCCCTCTACACAGTTAACCTCCCGAGGATGAAGTGGACCCCATTCCAGCCCTTGTACCACTTTTAAAATTTCGTGGCAGAGCCGGGAATTGAACCCGGGCCTCCGGGGGTGGTAGCTAATCACACTAACCAGTACACCACAGAAGCGTAGTGTTATACTTTGTTGGTAAAATGTTCAGTGGTTTGATTTGTTGGATTTATTGTTGGATTTTGTTAATAATAATGTTATTTGGTTTACGTCCAACTAACTACTTTTACGGTTTTCGCAGACGCCGAGGTGCCAGGAAATAGTCCCGCGGGAGTTCTTTTACGTGCCAGTAAATCTACCGACACGAGGCTGACGTATTTGAGCACGTTCAATTATCACCGTACTGAGCCAGGATCGAACCTGCCATGTTGGGGTCAGAAGGCCAGCGGCTCAACCGTCTGAGCCACTCAGTCCGGCATTGGATTTTGTAAAATGGCTGATGTTGATTCTCAAGTTTTGAATACTCTGGTCCAAGCCAGACGTGTGCTGTGGGAACTGACATTCGGAAGCAGTTAGACATTTTTCACTGTCCATGAGATCTTAAGAAACGATTGTAAAATAATCCCGCTTCCTCTGTCCTCTGATTAACACGATGCACCCAAAGATGGGGATTTCGTCTGTGTCTCTTTCGACAACAATGAAATAACCATAACACAATTATTTGTTCATTGCAATACTTTCTTGTACGACTGGCATCAAGACATGCACTGGGCTTACAACAGCAAGAAACCTTTGCAGGGTGAAAACCATTTCTCCACGGCAAAGAGCCGTACGGTTTTTTTGCCGCACGGCCGAAACCGCGCGTTGTGAAATGAGCCTAATGCTCATACGCCCGGTCCACGTTGTCTTGGTCCAACCTGTACATGTCTGAACGTCTAATTCGTGACTCTATGAATACCTTGTCATTCTAAGGACATTTTGTTCAAATTCATAAATCCTGAGCAGTAGTTCTACAACAACTTCTTCTTCTTCTTCGGTTCTCAACCGATAGGTTGATATGCAGCAGTGTTCCATTCTTCTCTTCTTTCGGGCTTCCTTTTCTGTTCCATGTTGTTTGTATATTTCATATCTGGCCCATGTATTCCAAATGCGGCCTTCTTTGCCGATTTCCTTCTTCTGGTGTATGCAACCCTCCGCTCCTGTTATCAGCGTGTCATGGCGCAGCTCAGTAGCGGTGATTAGGGGGATTCGAGGGGGGCAGTTGCCCCCACACTTTGAGAAGAAACTATTACATATTTTTCCATTTTAGCCAGAAGAAACTATTTAAAAAAAGCAATTTGTACAAGCCCTCTTGTCTTATCAGCTAATTCTTTCGTTTATTTTCTTGAATCATAAACACATTTTTTGCGAAAATACGCACAAAATGTCGTTCGTCCCGGCTAACCGATTTGTATAGCGCCACAACAAGTAGTGGAGACTTTGCCTATGCTGTGAAGAAGGGTAGCAGGGGTATGCCGCGCGCGCGCGCATTCCTCTGTCTGGCTGTCTCTTTAGCGTCTGTTAGTTTTTTAGTGTGAAGTCAAATGGATGATTTAAATTGTATAATCACGCCGTATTTATTTTTAATTGTAATAAATGTGAAATATTGTTCCTTTCGTGAATGTTTTATTGTACAGTGCTGAATCCAAATTTCGGAAAATTATTATTACCGCACCTAAGTTGGTAAACTGTCAACCGATACCTCTCTGTCGAAGTTCGATGAGAGAGCATTAAAAACTTACCATTTTGTAGCCTTTATTTTAGTTTTGATATATATATATATATATACGCCCCCACCCCGCGCCCGCTATTTCCCACAAACCCGGCTACTGTTTGTTGTCTGTATGTTCTTTTACCCCCACTTTTTAAATTCCCAATCGCCGCTACTGGCGCAGCAGACCAGTCGGTCTCGTGTAATCTGAATCTAACACCAAAGACATCTCGATTCCTCTGCTTTAGCGAACACCACATCTTTCGTTACTCTGCCCATCCATCGAATTCAAATATGTTAAGATTTTTGAAACAGCCTGTTGAGATACAGAAAATAAGGCATGAAATGCGCAGATATGACCTCATTCAAGGGTCAGCATCAACAGATAATGCAAAGAGGTTATCCAGTTCGCTCCTGTTATTATTTCAACAGCTGCGGTTTTATTGTTGTTTGTCGTCGATTCATGACGGGAACTTGAAGCATCAAGGGCACTCGTGAGACGTGCAGTGACGAAAATTGACCAAAGCTAAGTCTAGAACTACTTCTACTCGTGCCGGATTGTTCTGCGTCATCATTCTTACCTGTCTTCTCTTTGACAAGTTCGTCTTTTTCTGATCTTAACGATAGTAGGATTCGCGAGACTTACGGAGTTCTTCGTGACTGGGGGAGCGGATGTCGTTGACCTAAAAAAGTCTTCAGGCAACTCTATTTTGGAAATGTCCTAGGGATATGAGCTACGAATTTTACGTAAATAACATATAATGCTTGTTGTTTAAAGGGGCCTAATATCGAAGGTCATCGGCCCGAAAACATATAATAACGTATGAGAATATGTTATTTATTTAATTCTAAAAATTGCAAACTTTTTCTTAATCATCGTTATCCGGTCGATTAGATGAGCAGTTTACCTTTTTCTACCACTATGAGCGCTAATGTGAGTCAATGCAGAGTTTCACTCAAGCCCTTGTAACTACATTCGGTGTGGGCATTTTTCAAAAAAGTTAAAAAAACAGCTGAGGGTAATGAACCAATGAATTCATTACAGAAATAATTATGTAAATAAATTAATTTGGCTAGGATTTGAATAAAGAAGAAAAAGAGTAAAGAAACAAGCGATTTTAGGCTGTTTTTCCGGAACTGCATTTAGGCCGGAAGTGATTTTCGAAATTCGTCCTTTTATCTTGATAGAGCTATTCAAGACTCACAATTTGAAACTTTTTCGGGGCCTTTAGCTCTTCAACTTTCGGCACAATTGAGAAAAATTCTTAATTTTGCGTTTTTTGTAGAAATGTGACCTACTTTGTCCGCTAAGAAATGTTTTGAGCATTAAAATAACTGAAAATGATCAGTAAAATGTCATTAAATTTATAGAAAATTGCTATGAAATAAGTAAAAATTGACTTTAAAATATTTGATCAATCTAAATTCTGGTGACTGTAAAAAATGAAATGGCGTATGGCTTTTAGTGCCGGGAGTGTCCGAGCAAGACCGACTCCAATCCTCAGACCTTAATGCTACTCTCGATTGCTCAAAGATGGCGAATCGAGTAGCCGAATTTGTTGGAAACGTGGGTTTGTTTTGGTTTGTTGTGATCGTGTTCAGTCGGTGTTTTTTCATGAAAGTTGAGGATAAACGTTAGGTTATTTGCAGAATTTTAGCGTGGGAGTGTGTATATGAATCAGTGGACATTCATGATATGTAATTATATGTAGTAATGTGAAAAGGTGTTGATTTTAATATGGGTCGCTCATGCTGTGTACCAGGTTGTAAATCAAACTGCACGAATGCCTCTCGTACTAGTATTTTTAAATTTCCTAAGGAGAAAACATTAAGAGAAAAGTGGATTAGGAGTATACACCGTGACAATTTTGAAGTAAATAATAAAACAGTCGTGTGCATACACCACTTTGAGGATAAGTTTGTGGTTAGGGAAGATGTTTTTCCAGTTCTAAATGGAGAACCTATTCGTGTTCCTCGAAAATATCCAAAACTAAGTAATGATGCTTACCCCACAATTTTCCCTAATCAACCATCATATCTAACAGTCAGGCTAAGTAAAGGAAGAAAAGATCCTGAAGAACGTGTGCAGAAGATATTACAGAAAGATGAGGATAATTTTAATGAATGGTGTGAACAGGATACTATTGCAGATTTTGATTCTTTTTTATGGGAAATTAAAAATAGGCAGGTAAATCCATTCACAACGATTGTAAAGGAAGACTATGTTAGTTTCATTAAAATAGATGATAATGGATATCGAGATATTCCATCAGTGTCTGTCTGCTTTAAAGTGTCCAGCAATTTAGATGTAAGTGTATTTTACAAGAATCTGTGCTTGCCTGTGGAAAAGTTTGCCTGGATTTTGGAGTCTAATGGAAACAAAACCTACAAGTGTGATAGATGGAGCAAACTGGAGAATCTGGTGAGTTGTCTTGCTAATTATAATGAGGAAAATGTATCCCTCTCTGAAAGGGTAACTTCACTGATAAATGTTACAAAGGAGGGCTTGCTACTCGATGCTGATATGAACGTAGAGAGGGCTGGAAAGATAAAGTTTGCATTAGAACAGTTGGAACTTGCTCTTTCTTGTCAAATTAAATACTCAGCAGATCTTTTAATATGGGCTGCAAGTACTTCTTACTCACATCCAGGGGCTTATCAATCTTTGAGAAGAACAAACATAATGACACTACCTCACCATGTTTATCTGAGACAGTTCTTGTCCAAAATAGGTCCAAACAGTTCTGGTATCGGCCCTTTGCAAAAATCATTTTTAAGAGAAAAAAGTAAGCTCCTGAATGATGATGAGAAAGTTGTTGCTATTTTGCTGGATGAGATCTATGTCAATTCCAAACTCAGTTATAAAGCAGGGAAAATAATAGGAATGGCTGAAAATAGCTCAGGAGGAGACTCTGCCACTACCATTCAGGCTTTCATGTTGTCCTCTTTACATTCAGACAATAAAGATGTAATAGGTCTTTTCCCTGTGAGAAACATGAATGCAAAAACTCTATTGACTCTAACTATTGATGTCTTAACCTTCATGGAGGAGCTTAAATTTGATGTAGTCTGCTTGATATCAGATAACCATAGCATGAATCGCAAGATGTTTGAGCTTTTGGGTGGTGGTACTCTAAAATCCTTCATTGCAAACCCAGCTAATCCTTCCAGGCCACTATTTCTTCTGTTCGACAGTGTACATTTGCTGAAATGTGTAAGAAACAATTGGTTAAATCAACCCAGTCAAACTTTTGTCATTCCTAACACTGAGCAGATATTTCCAAAAATAGAAAGCTTGCTACACTCTACTGCAAACCAATCTACTTTTCAGTACACAGATGTTGAGGCAAAGTTATCTGATATTAGAGACCTGTTCCATTCTGAAAAAAAATATGATATTAAAACTGGCTCCAAACTTATCAAGAAAGGCACTGTATCCCACTGCTATAGAGAGACAGAATGTTGCTCTTGCTATGAGTATATTTGATACCAAAAACACAGTGGCATTGGATATGCTTAAAAGTGAGGGTGTCACTATTTCTGAGGGGACTGTCCAGTTTTAAAAATTAGTTTCTAAGTGGTGGACTATTTCTAATGTTCAGCACCCAATGAAAGGGAAATACACACGAAATGATTATGCTAGCCCGATTAATCGCCCTGGTGATGCTAAGCTTCTCTTTCTAGAAACTGTTAAGACATATGTTGATATATGGCATAGCAGCACCTCACACAATGAGGGTAAACTTAGTAATGAAACATTCTTAGCTTTTACACACACGTTGACTGCAGTTGTTCAGTAATGCAGATATATTTTCAATAAATATAAATGGTCGTACATTCTGACAGGTAAGCTACAGACAGACAGTTTAGAGGGCAGATTCGGAGCGTACAGAAGGTTAAGTGGCTGCACATATAATGTCTCAGTAGAACAAGTGCTAGAATCTGAACGAAGACTCAAGGTGATAAGTTTGTTAAAACTTCATTCTGCAAAGTTGGGGGAATTTACTCTCAAGGATCTGACAGTTACTTTCAGCCAAGATAAAATAGTTGAGAACTTGGACAAATTTCAGTCTGCCTTGGATGAAACACCTTTAGTGTCGATTTCTCTTGAGACGCTAAAAATAATTGTATGTATTGCAAGTTACACGAGCATGAAGGTTTTGTTAAAGTTAGAGAAAAGTGGAAAGTGCACACAGTGTAAGCAAGTATTACAATCTGAAGATGATTTGATCATCAATTGTGACAAGGAAGATCTTCTATCTTACTTCAGTGAACTCAACAGGGGTGGTTTGAAGTGTCCTTCATCTTTTTTGATGTGTTTATGTTGTGACATTTATAGACTTTTTCAGGTACTCATTAGCAGCAGGTTTGAGCCTGCGTTTTTAAAGTTAGAAAATCAGAGAGATGCTGTGATTACATTAGGGATACAGTTTATAGAGAGCAATATAAGCAATGTAAGTGATGAATGCAGTTGTGGTGTGCCTTTGATAAAAATTGTCAAGAAATGAGTGAAAGTGTTTGCTAACATATTTGTTAATAACTATTCAAAAGTGCTGCATGATAAAAATGTGTCCAGGGAACTGGCAAAGAAACTTGAGAACCAGGAACATAAAAGGAAAATTACTGAGGAACTTGGAGTTAAAGTGAACAAACGTAAGGCATTAAAACTCAGCAGTAAATAAGGTAGGCCTAAAGCATATTTTACATTAATTTATTGTTCTGTAGCATTGGCACCCATTTCCCTTGGCTGGCTTGATTACCTCCATTCACCTTCAAACATTACCTTGATTCATTCCAGGAATATTCCAGCCCCACATCCTCACCAATTCACTCTGCTCTGTGATATTCTTGTTAAAATGTTTGATTCCCTCAGAGCAAAAGTTATGCTTTCTTGGCTCTCATGCATAGGAACAAATTGAGAAATTTTACACCATAATTTGTTTAAATGTTCAAAATGATGTTATAAAATTATTTAACCGGTTTTGTAATATTTTTCCATTATCCTGTGAAGTGAAATTGAAGAGACAGTGTTTGTATGACTAAGTGAAATTTCTAAATAATCAGCTTGCTGTTCCTTTTTTTATTTTGGGGTTGTCCATTTATTGTAGTAGAATATATGTACATCTAGTTGATTATATGTGATGGGCAGTGGTTGCCGACGTGTTTTCGTACGTGCAAGAGTGGTTTTCCCTATGATGTAACATTTGTAATGTTAAATTACCGCCTGTGTACGTGATATTTTCGCGTTAGCCAATCGCAGCAATTCGGCTACTCGAGCCGCCTTTTTTTTTTTAATATTACGGTCTGAGGATTGGAGTCGGTCTTGGTCCGAGGATAAGTTCGGCTCGCCAGATGCAGATCTTTCGATTTGACGCTCGTAGGTGACCTGCTTGTCGTGATGAGGATAGAATGATGATGAAGACGACACATACACCGAGCCCCCGTGCCAGATAAATTAACCAATTAAGGTTAAAATTCCAGACCCTCCTGGGACTCCTGTGACCAAAGGCCAGCACGCTAATCATTTAGCCATGGAGCTGGACTTGCTGACTGTATAACAACGGTTTTACAAGCAAAATATTCCTATTCTATTCACTGCACAGCTTTCGTGTTTACAGAAATAATTATATCCTAACTCACTCGGAAATGTATATAAATAAGGACAGGATTTGCAGGATGAATTGCCCCGAAGAACCTGGGTACATCTGTTCCTCGCACTCGTTACAGATTTCAGATGTTAACTGGGTTAGCATAATCACTTCCGGTGTTCAGTAACTTCTTTCTTTCTTTCTTTCTTTCTTTCTTAACTCGTTTACCGTCCAGGGTTGGTTTTCCCTTCAGACTTAGCGAAGAACCCTACCTCTACCGCCTCAATGGCAGTGTCCTGGAGCGTGAGATTTTGGGTCGGGAGATACAGCTAGGAAGGAGGACCAGTACCTCTCTCAGGCGGTCTCATCTGCAGTGCTGAAGGGCCTTGTGTGTGTGTGGGGGGGATGAGAAGACGGAAGCGATGGATAAGGAAGAGGGAAGGAAGCGGCCGTGGTCTTAAGTTAGGTACCATCCCGGCATTTGCCTGGGGGAGAAGTGGGAAACCACGGAAAACCATTTCGGGGATGGCTGAGGTGGGATTCGAACGCCCTCTATTCAGTTGACCTCCCGAGGCTGCGTGAACTCCGTTCCAGCCCTCGTGCTAGTTTTCAAATTTCGTGGCAGAACCGGGAAACGAACCCGTGTCTCGGGAGGTGGCAGCTAATCACGCTAACCACTACACCACGGAGACGTACTTACAGTAACTTACTTTCATTTCATTTTGTGATGAACATTAGAAATTGTCCACCACTTCGAAACTAAGGCAAAAACTTACTTCATATTTCTCATGAGAGTGAATAAATTGAGGAATTTCGCACTTTAATTTATTTTTAAATATACAAAATGATGTTATATCATTTTAACAGCTTTATCACGTAGTCCCATCCATCCAGCGAAGTGAAATGTAAGAGAAAACATGCTTTTCACATTTTCAATACCTACATTAATATCATATATATGTACTACATACCACTTATTTCTCTAATGACTAAAGTCTAACCAAAACAAAATGCAAAATCACTCCATTCACGTATAATTTCTGATGGTTACACTTCATTCCTAATGAGGAGGTCAACTGAGTAGAGAGGCGTTCGATTCCCTCCTCAGCCATCCTCGAAGTGGTTTTCCGTGGTTTACCACTTCTCCTCCAGGCAAATGCCGGGATGGTATCTAACTCAAGGCCACGGCCGCTTCCTTCCCTCTTCCTTTGTCTATCCTTTCCAATCTTCCCATCCCCGGACAAGGCCCCTGTTCAGCATAGCAAGTGAGGCAGCCTGGGCGAGGTACTGGTCGTCCTTCTCAGTTGTATCCCCGGCCCAAAGTCTCACGCTCCAGGACACTGCCCTTGAGGCAGTAGAGGTGAGATACCTCGCTGAGTCCGGGGGAAAAACGAACCCTTGAGGGTTAACAGATTAAGAATTTTTTTTTTTTTTTTTTTTGCTAGTTGCTTTACGTCGCACCGACACAGATAGGTCTTATGGCGACGATGGGACAGGCAAGACCTAGGAGTAGGAAGGAAGCGGCCGTGGCCTTAATTAAGGTACAGCCCCAGCATTTGCCTGGTGTGAAAATGGGAAACCACGGAAAACCATCTTCTGGGCTGCCGACAGTGGGGTTCGAACCTACTATATCCCGAATACTGGATACTGGCCGCACTTACGCGACTGCAGCTATCGAGCTCGGTTTAAACTTAGCCTACAAGGAATACAAAGCCTGCTCACTCGCAGTGCTCTCTTCAGAAACAGTGTCCGCCTGGCAGTGCGCGTCTTGACCACTGCAGCACTAGTATACCACCTCACATCAGCATTCACTAGCATTGCTAACGGGAGTTAAAACCAGCACAAATTTACCTCTACACTATAATTCCTGTATATTATATACGTTACTGAGCAGAATGAAGTAGGAAATAATAAATGTCTGCCTTTTACCCCTACGAGTTCAATTCAGCTGTGGATTTTCATTTCAGATAACACACATAACTGTCGAAATTTATGTCTGGCATTTAAAATGATATAAGGTCTGCACTAGATATTTTTACTACCGCACCGTAGATTTTCAGTGAAAAGGAACGACTTTAACAATTTTCCTTGATATTTTCTTCTCAAGAACTATTCTCGGCGATACTCATCTGTCATGCCGTTAGCGTAGTTAGTGACAGAGGGGCTCAGAAACTTCTGCAGTATTATTCTGCATAGTTCCTCAGGATGATCACTTATCCCACAATGTAGAATAGGATTTTTAGCAACATGTGGCAACAGTATTTCGGTTAATGTTTGTGTTATTTTTGGACTGCCCAGCGTTACTGATATAATTTCGTCCGTTACTTGCCCCAGTTTCATCAGCAATGAAACAAAACTTGGCTTTGGATACCTGAGACCACCTCTGTCTTTGAATTTATTAATGACGTTAGTGGAGGTGAACTCTGGATACAACTAATTTTATCAACACACTCTTGACATGGCAAGCGGTCTTCGACAACTCTTACCAAATACCCTCCAATATATGTCATAGAAACGCATGGTGCTCCTTCGGCTTCCTTTTCGATGCTTTCCAGTTGTGTTTGAAAATTTCTTGCTAATTCAGGATTCGTTGCTGCCTGTTCATCCGCGTGTGCGCTTTGTTCACTAACTAACGGTTGCAAAAGTAGGAAAAGACACATTTTATTTATTTTGTTCCGGAAAATAAGAAAACTATTTAGAAGCTTATAGGGGACCATTTATTCCTTTTCTGGTTATTTTTCACGAAAAACTGAAAGGTAAAAAGGAACTATTATATATTATGTCACTTTACGTTCCACAACTATTCCTCTCTTCCTCTTGCAGAGACGAGCACATTAACTTACGCTCCGTGATAAGAATGGGCAGCTGCACTCTTCGAATATTCCAAGGTTCAAATCACAGTTTCGACACTGGCAATTCTCAATGTGAGTTTCATGTAGAGTATACCACGGAAAATAATGAAAGTATGAGAGAGCCTCCAAGTCCTGGGGTATCTACTCCAATATTTGTGCAAATACGATGGCCATGACACCCAAGGAGTCTGGCATTGCTTATACCTTCCCAAATAATATGCTAATGTTGACGGATCATGTAACTACTAAATATTTTCATTCCTCCCCTGAAGAGGGCTTCCTAGACGGTGACAGGAGATTTATATCGAAGATAATATTATTATCATCAGAACAGGAGTAATAATAATAAGTACCTAAATTTTGCCGTCACATGGTCTGCGTATTTACTGTACCATATCTTGTCTGCTTATTGCTTTAATCCATAATTCCCTAGTTGGCTCGTGGCAAGGGAATTCATGGAAACTAGTTCCAGGAACTTTATTTCTAGAGCCTTGTTTAAAACCGGTACGCAACATTACACAATTGTAATATAATAGACGTATTTTAACAATGCAATGTCACCAGTAACACTGCCTTCGTAATGTCCAGGCCGTACTGTACCTCTGATGACGTCACGCTTTGGGGGGTACTTGAAGGCGATACGCATGTGCTCCGCTTGAATAACACACTCGTTTAAATTACTTAAAGAATTGTTAACACATTATACAACCAAAACCTATCCTCAAATATTTGTTAATTCTGACATACAATGCATATCCTTCCCCGTAACGTTCTATTTCTCGCATATATACGTTCGTTTGCGTGAGTACAGCCTAACACTTTGAGACATATTCTTGCGATTTTATCCATTTTCTGGTCAGCTAGAACATTCACATCATACACACTGACAGAAAACATACAGCCCATTACGATTACTATTTATTTATTACAAATATAAATTATTTCTGTACCTCACTGTTTCCACTCCATGAACATTGCAGCTTTCCTGGACCTCTTGCAGGAAGTTACACCAGTATGGAGTAGGTCTGCTCTCCTTGAAGCACTTTGTTGAATATACAAGTCGGTGTGAATTTTGGAAAAGTTATTTAAAAATATATTCACCCAAATATATATAGGCCTACACTGTCCGGCCAGGTCTTCCATTTTTTTCCCGCAGTCACAAATGACTGGGGAATCTGCCAACTGCATTGACTCCAAAGCCAAGGATTTTGTGACACACTTAGGATTGTCTGAATTTAGAAATACCATCTTATGTATCTGACACTAACACACAAAATACTTTGTACACCTCAATTCCAAGTTCTATTGACATGTCTGATGGATACTTTAAGCCCCCTCGATTTGGGAAATTCAGATATCTTACTTCTGGAGGATTCATAAATAAGATCTGAATCTGTCAGAAGATAAGATTTACGTAAATCACACTGCTGTTTGATACTCATAAATTACTTTTTTTTTGCTTTTCGTCGCACCGACACAGGTAGGTCTTACGGCGACAATGGGACCGAAAAAGTCTAAGTATGGCAAGCGGCCGTGGCCTTAATTAAGGTACAGCCCCAACATTTGGCTGGCGTGAAAATGGGAAACCACGGAAAACCATCTTCAGGGCTGCCGACAGTGGGGTTCGAACCCACTGTCTCCCGAATACTGGATACTGGACGCACTTAAGCGACTGCAGCTATCGAGCTCGGTGATTCTCATAAATATGACTTGCATTTTCAAATACACCGAATTCAGATAAGCCGTAGGTCTGATTACATAAAAATGTAGGGCCTGCCTAATGTTACCCATGTTTATGACATAATAAAAAAAATTAACTCACCATCTGGACGGGACACTCTTATTTCTCTCAGGATGTGATTTTCAGGAAAGTGCTTGATATACACAACTCTGTTGTGATTAACTATTAAATTCTCCCTGGGAATAGCCTTCTTCCATAACTTAACTCGTTCTTCATCAGAATGAAACACAAATACCGGAGTGTACTCTCCTTGTTTATAATTGGCTTTGCAGCCAGGCACACAGCAACTCTTAGGCATGTTGATTTCCCTCACTGATCATCTTAATTCAAGTATATACAATTCGTGGTTAATAATAAAACACAGAATGCACTGACTCAATTAATTTTACACTATAAATATAACTTTACACAAATAAACTACAAAATTAAAACACTGACGAACGATCTTCTTAACCTATAGCTTCACATAAATACACGCTCACACTAAGTTTTCTTCACTAATTAACGACTTTCCACTTAATAATGCAGTCGATGACGACTCATTCTCACATATGAGTAAACATGCGGCCATCGGTAAAAATTTCAATAAAACTGTGAAAATCTATGTTTAACTGTACTAACTCATGTGCTAAACTTCCCCCCTAACGATCCGCTGATTGCTTTCCCGCGCTCGTTACAGTACGGCCTGGACATCACGAAGGCAGTGCCAGTAAGCATACAACGTGTAGAAATACCGCCAACCCAGGGGCCTATTCCACAAAAGTATGGTCTTGTACATTACAAGTTACTAGTGTGGGTTCTTGTAATGTATGGAGTTGTACATTTCTGTTCCACAAAAGATTGATAGTCTCTTGTATATTACCAGTGAATTGTTACAAGTTTTACAAGTGACGACATATCAATAAACATACTACGTCATAGCATGAATCAGCTGTTTATCTTCGTATTTCATTCGTTGAATTAGGTTATGCTTGCCTCATTTATCGTAATATCGTATTTTACGGTAACTTATGCAGCAAAGATTGAAAGAACTAATATTCCTGTGAATTTCTTAATGCTACGATGTTATTTTTCAGTTTATTTCTTTGATGATAGGAAATTACTCCGTTATTATCACCCATTCTGTTCTTCCGCGATCCTCGCGTATGTTCTACGAGAGTCTAACATACTTACCTTGGTCTGTCATTAGGAATCAGATGCCGCTAATAACGATATTCGGCCGCCAAACTTAATTGTTACGAAATTGCAAACTCTGCATGAATTGTTAAAATGATGTCAAGAGAAACAAAGTTATTCATTTTGAAGGAAATAGAAGGTAGGAAAGATATTCGTTTCGATGGATTCAGCGAGAGTCTGAAAAAACAAGACAAAATAAATGGTTGGATGGAAATATTTGACTTGGGAAAAGCTCATGGAGCTTTTGAGGGGAAAAGTTGGACGTATGTAAGAGATATTCTGCTCATTAATGATTCCAGGAATGTCCTTCTTGGAATATGTTTTTTTTCAGTATTTTCAGGCCAACAAACAATTTGAGGAAATTTTATATCATTTATTGCAGCTACCACAGACCGGAGATTTTGCCATCCAAAGCATATCTGCAGTACCATGGTACTGACCACCATTTCCTAGCCAATGTAATGTTGTTAGTAAATGTTGTTTAGCAGAGAGAGATTTATTTCTGTTCGTAGGATATTTTAACCTATGGCCAATATCTATCAAAAGTTCTTCCACTTGTATTGTGCTTAACCTAAAACGTTCATTGTATTCAAATACAGTGTTAAACTGGAAGTTTATTCTTTCCCTGTACAGACGATAGTTTTCATTTTCATCACCATCACTATCACTACTGCTAGACCACATATTTATCAAAATGTATCCAAAATAAGCGTATTTAAATAGCACTAGTACATTTATATATTATTATTATTATTATTTTTATTAAGATAATTTAGAGTCACTTTAACCCTAAGGTCTTATCGTGACTTCTAACTGTATAATTTACATTAAATTACATTAGGGTGAAGAATGAAAAAAAAAATATAAAAGTGGTATTTTAAACTGAACAGTTAAATTTTTGAATACAGACCAGTGTCTTTGAAAAACTTGATAATTTGTTTGCACAGTGAAGGAGATGAGTGTGTCCCCTTAATATCCTTAGGTATACCGTGGTACTGGCGCCATTTGTCATACAGTGAACAGTCTGTTATGATGTGCTTCACAGTCAGCACACTATTGCATGTTGTACAGATGGGAGGCAGTTTCTTCTCAAGGAGGTAGCTGTGACTTATCTTAGAGTGGCCAATCCGTATTCTAATTATTAGGACTTGATCTTGCCTGTGAAGGTTGTGAAGATAGTGTTGTACTGTAGATTCCGTTGTTACTTCATGGAGTTTGCTGTTCGAAGTTTGAAGCCATTTTATCTTCCACTGTTGGTATAATTTTGTTTTAGCATAGGCAATAATGTCAGTGTGAGGGGTAGCTATTGTTAGATCGCCTAGCGGGAGGTAAGTAGCGTCTTTAGCTGCTTGATCAGCAGATTCATTGCCTTGAATACCTCTATGAGAGGGTATCCACACAAAGATGACTTGTTTGCCTTCTTTCATGATGTTGTTAAACAACAGTTGTATTTCTTGTACAAGGATGTGTTTCGATGATGGACTTTCTATTGCGTTTAATGCACTTTTTGAATCAGAAAAAATGATGGTGTTATTACAGGTGCTGGTTTTCAAAATATATAGCATAGCCTGCTTTATTGCGTACAGCTCATTAGAGAAGACTGTATAGTAGTCAGGCAATCGGTATAGCATGGTACGTTCAGGATATATAATCCCACATCCATTTCTTTCCTCACATTTTGATCCATCAGTATAGATTGCAGTGTGCCTTGGGTATTTATTAGAAATTTCAAGAAATAATTGATGGTAGTGAGATCTGTCCGTTTCATCTTTGACACTGTAATTTATTTCAAAGTTAATTTTTGGAAGGGTAATAGTCCATGGTGGGACATTAACAGCGTTGTCTGTGAGGAGTATTGGAGGGATATTTAAATTTAGTTCTTCAAGAAACTTGGCTATTCTGACATTGAAAGGCTGTGGTTGTGATCCTGATTTAATGAGTGTACCTTGATGCTTGTTAGGAAAAGCATACAACTTAATTCTTGATTCACTCATAGTTGCTACCTTGAGCGCGTAAGTCAAACTTAGTTGTCTACGTCTAATTGTGAGTGGTGGTTCATTTGCTTCTATTTGAATGCTGGCTACTGGACTGGTACGGAAGGCTCCTAGAGCAATTCGAAGAGCTGAGGACTGGATGGAATCAAGGATTTTGAGTGAAGACATTCTTGCGGAATTGTATACAATGCTGCCATAGTCTAATTTAGCCCTAATAATGGCTTTGTACGTGTTCATTAGCACTTGGTAGTCTGCCCCCCAGTTCTTTGCTGCCAGGATATTCATTATGTTCAGCCTTCGCAAGCAGTCGTCTTTAAGGTTTTTCAGGTGAGGTATCCAACTTAACGTAGTGTCAAATAAAACTCCTAAGATTTTCATAGTTGTTACAGTTTCAATTTTGTGATTGTCCATGTACAGCTCAGGGTCTTGTACAGTATGTTTACATTTGGAGAAGAGTATGCATTTGGTTTTAGTTTTGGAAAACTTGAACCCTGTAACTTTAGCCCATTTTTGGATATTATCAATTGATTCTTGAAGTAACTGTTGAGTAGTTAATTTATTTCTTCCTGCACTTAGTATAGTCAAATCATCGGCAAAAAGGCAAGCCTTTACTGGTAGGTGAATGCTGGAGACAATGCCATTTATTGCAACGAGGAATAATGTGACACTGATGACTGATCCTTGGGGAACTCCATTGTCAATGGTTACTTCATGTGAAAGAGTTCCATTTGTCCTGACTTGAATTCGGCGATCTTTAAGGAAATTATAAATGAAGTGAAGCATGTTTCCTGAAATATTATGTTTCATCAGTGTTTCAATTAGATAGTCTTTCCACACCATGTCATATGCCTTCTCCATGTCTAAACTAACAGCTATGAGGTGCCGATTATTTAGGAAAGCTTCTCGGATTTCTGATTCTAAACATATCAGAGTATCTGTTGTTGAACGTGCTTGACGAAAACCATTTTGTGCATCACTAAAAAAATGTATATGTTCCAAATACCAGCGTAATCTCTTGTTAACAATTTTCTCCAGTAGCTTACACATTTTATTTGTCAAGGCGATGGAACGATAATTATCTGGGATCAAAATGTCCTTTCCTGGTTTGAGTATAGGCACTACAATAGCACAACGCCATTGATCTGGAAATAGTTTGGAACTCCATATGTAGTTGAAAATAGCAAGTAGATAATTGAGTGCACTATGTGGAAGCTGTTTTAAAAATTCATATGGAATGGTGTCTGGGCCAGGACTAGATCTGCCGCATTTGTTGAGTTCTGTAACCATTTCTTGTAACTGTAAAGTATCATTATAAGCATAGTTCGGTGTAGGTACAGTTTCACTTAAGTCTATTGGAACTCGAGTTGTTTTCATGCGAAGAAATTCAGGTTCATAATTGTTATCGCTAGAGATTTTTGAAAATGATTTAGCCAGTTGATCAGCTATTTGTTGAGGTTCATTTACAATTGACCCAGCGACTGGATCTCTTAGAGAGGTAATACATAATTTATTGTATTTGCCACTTATTCTTTGGATTTTATTCCACATAACTTTTTGTGAAGTTTGGCAGGTTAAGGAGGAGATGAATGTTAACCAGGAGGTTTTCTTACTTAATTTTATTTTATTTCGTGCTATTGCTCGGTGTTTTTGAAAATTGATTTTATTTTCGGGCGTAGGATTTCTTTTGTATAGGTAGTAAGCACGGTTTTTATTTTTGATAGCCTCTTTACAGGAGTCATTCCACCAGGGAACCGTTTTCTTGAAGGGCATAGGAGCTGTTTTTGGGATGCTCTGGTCAGCAGATTTAATTATTACTTCAGTGAAGTCTTGAACAATATCATTGATGTGCTTAGAAGAAAATTTATTTGTTGGAGTTAGATCATTTAAATAGTTATTTACAATCTTTCTAAATGATTGCTAATTTGCCTTATTTAAATTCCATTTACAGTATTGGAGTTTTGATGCGTTGTCTGAAGAACTTTGATCATCATTAATTATGATGGGGAAGTGGTCACTTCCTTGTAGAGTTGAATAAATGGACCAGTTAAATAGTGCAGCTATGTCTGGCGTACATATAGTTAAATCTATGCTACTGTATGTTCCGTGTGCTATATCAAAACGAGTTGGAGCAGTTGAGTTCATTAATACTAGAGTAAATTCATCTAGTATCTTCTCTATTTCTTTCCCCCTTGCATCAGTATTGCGACTACCCCATAAACTGTTGTGGCTATTAAAATCACCCATCAAGATGAAGGGTTTGGGGAGTTGGTGTATTAGGTTTCTTAAATCATCAGCGTGAGATGTACTATTCGTAGGGAAATAAACATTACATACACATATAGCTTGTGGAAGGTATAATAAAACTGCGACTGCTCCTAAATCAGTAGTTAAAGGAACCTCTTGATGGTGTAAATTATTTTTAACATAGGTGGCTACGCCTCCACTTGCATGATTTGGATTAATTCGGTTTTTATAATGTACGTTGAACTGTCTTAAATGGGAAACAAAGTTGTCTCTAAAGTTAGTTTCTTGTAGACAGACAACTGAAGGCTGATGTGTATTTAGTAGAAGTTGTAAATACTCTCGCTGTGATCGAAAACTGTTGAGGTTCCATTGAAGTAATGATATAGTCATAAGAATGACAAACAAGTGTAGAGGGAATTTTATCATTATTATGTGAGGGAAGTAGAGTCATCGCTGGAGTAATCTGGAACTAAACTGTTAATTGCTTCACCTCGGTTTTCACTGCTAGTCTTAAGCAGTTTCTTGACTATTCGAGTACTCCTGTTCTTAATGGATTTTTCAGTGTAGTATGGATATAGTTTTTGAAGGGCTTGGGCTAAACCCTCTAGATCTTGGGTGTAATTGGAAGCTATTGCTGCAATGTCATTAACTCCAATACTGTTTTCAAAAAAGGATTGTAGTTGTAAGTAATTGAGGGGAAAGGACTGAGGGTTGGCTTCTAGAACTTGCTTAATTGGCTTAAGCATATCACTAATAGTTGTGCTTTCTTTTTCTGTCTTTGGTTTCTTGTAAGTTTGTTTTGTCTTGTGTTTCCCTGTCTGTTCACTTGTCTTAGGTTCAGTTGTTAGGGGAGGTTCCTTAAAATCAAGGTCTTTTCTGCCTGTAGTTTCACTGCTAGATAGTGATATTGGTCTCTTTGATCCAGCAAGATGAACACATGAGGGGTTTTGAGGGCATTCCAAATGAGAGGTTAGAGTCGTTTCGCCTGAGGGTAAAGGCCCACAGTTTAGATTTTGAGAACACTGAAGAGATGTAGATGTAGCAGTTGTCTGAACAGTAGTTTGTGAGGGAGTACAGGTAATATTTTCTTGACAGTTTGTTTCAATTTTTTGTGTATCCTCTACTAGTTGGGGAAATTCTGTTAGATTGATCTTGCCACGAGAATGACTGTTTTGATTTAATGAGGAGCCTTCATTTATTATCTCATCATTATCAGGACAGTTTCTAGCTAAGTGCCCCTCAGTTTTACAAAGAAAGCAGGTGGGTGTGTCAGAGGATAAATAAATCCAGTAATTGGTACCCTCATATTCGATTTGGAGTGAGTCTGGAAGTTTGTTAAAGTCTTCATTTTGAATATAAATCTGTCTCCGAAAACTGAGAATGTGAGAAAATCCGGGGATTGTTAAACCTGCTCTAATAGGTGATATCTTTGACATTGGTTTAATGCCGAGTTTGAGAAATTCTTCTTCAATAACAATATTAGGAATCACAGGGCAAACATTGGATAGAATAACTCGTTTGTTTTTAGTTAGGAGAGGTCTTATTTCCAAGGAGACATTATTTATGAGAATCTTAGGGTGTTTTGAAATTAATTCTTCAACACACTTTTGACTTGCTAGGAAGATACATATTCTTCCATTAGATATCCGTGAGACAAATCGGATGTTACTAGGGCTTGTGACTTTTCCAATTGCTAGTAATAATACCATCGCAAGATTCAATAACAATAGCTTGATCTTTGGTAGGGTAGGATTGCATTGCTGCAGAGTAACTTAACCTTGGGTTGTTAGGAGATTGATTAAATGTGTTAGGAACAGTAATAGAGGTTGTCATGAGGTTACCTGGTTCACCGGTACGGGTGGGAATTATGCTTTCTTTATTCTGTCCATTCGTGAGGTTACTTGAGACTTGCTGATTTTCATTATTTAGATTCATTGAGTTAGAAAAAACTTGCCGACCTCCATCAACAGAGGCGGCCATTATCGGTTAGCTAACAAGATGAGGTTATAGGTATGAGAGTAATCCTTTAATGAACACTAATCTCCACAACGCATATTTAAAACCACACTCACTACAAAAGTACTTAGCAGCTTCACTCTGGTGCTTCAGACGGTAAATTTTAGCTTAGAATGACCGATTATTCAATAGTTCCAAGCGACAATATTACACGCGAACATCATATAAGTCACTGCCATCTTGACTCCTATATATTATTGTCCTTTCACTGGTAGAGAATTCTTCTCAATTCGCTAGTAAGTTACAAGTACTAGTACTTTTGTGGAACACGCCTATAAAAATTCACTAGTAATTTGTAAGTATGGAGTAGTAAAGTACAACTGTAGAAAATTCTTTTGTGGAACAGAAACTCTGGTATTTGTAGAAGTTACTAGAGAATTTACTTGTAATGTACAAGACCATACTTTTGCGGAACAGGCCCCAGGTGTTCATGTGAGGTTGAATTGCAGCGCCTCTAGCGGCAAATATAGCATCCACAGGGCGGACAGCTATGAGTGGCTATTGGGCAGGCTTTGTATTCCTTGTAGGCTAAGGTTTAAGAAAGAAAGAAAAAGGAAGACGGTTATATGTGATTCCAGCTGATTGACTCTCTTTAATACTGCACTATTTAAGAAATAAAGATGTCCATCTGTCCTAAACACGTATTTTCCAAATTCGTTCACTAGCTGATTTAAAGATACAATTAGTGGTGGTTTCACTTTTGGCATTTTCCTTGTACACGACTAGTTGGGAGGATAATTCTGTACTGAAAAGGAAAGTTATATAACTGTTGTTTTCAATTCCTTCTAGTTTACATTTGTGCTTGGCCTTGACGTACACGAGGATGAATAACTAGCTGTAGGGACAGGTGCGAAGGCGGGTGCATTTCTCGTGCTCGAGACACGTTAGGAAATACTTTGTCCTAGTCATAATAGTTCTGTATTGTGTTCCTTAGAAACACAAGACTCGCAGTTATAAATCCTTTCTTAGTCAGCAAACGTTGCTGGGCAGTTTACTTGGTCATGACAGATATTTAGCAAATTTAACCATATCTAAGAAAAATTTACAATTTTTTATGTTGGCATTTGTAGACTTTTAACGGTTCAGACAATTAAGAAAGTAGATTATTATGGGAACGAGACTGGGCGCATAATTACAGGCAGTGGCGGCGATAAGAACCCCGCAGACCCTGCAGGGCGGGGGGGGGGGGGGGGGGGGGGCTATGGCTTGTGAGGTGCCCATGACTGTTACATATTGATAAAGCTACAGCACACAACACAGTATAATTTGTATTACAGAGGGTTATTCCAAACTTAGGCCGTCCTAGTGCAGAGCAGCTTTCGTCAATAGGAGTACGGTAGTTATTTCTGAAAGAATGTGGGTTTCCCAACCTGTTCCAGTAATAACCATCCCTTGCTGCCACTCACAACAATCAACAAGGCTTTTGAAGTAATTGGCCAGTTCTGAGAATCCAGTAGTCAGTGAAGGTGCGATAACAAAGACATCCTCCTCATCTAAACTCTAAACACTGAAGTTTCGAGCCTGTTTATAACTCTCGGCAGTCAGTGTAGCTAAGCAGGCCTACGGTGGACGGCTGAGTTGTAAATTATTTGGTCCTAGGAGCGAGATTATTTCTTGATATTGTGACTGTGAGCGTGTTTTGGTTACTATAATTGGAATATGCATTTCTTGTGTGTGTGTGTCCGTTCGTACCATATACTGCATGTGTAATAGTTTTATTCCTTTTGGATTTGAAAACTAAATTGTGTAACTTCTTCTTTTTCATTATTATTATTATTATTATTATTATTATTATTATTATTATTATTATTATTATTATTATTATTTTCGTAGTTGTTGTTCAATGTAATAGTATACAATCTTGTACTACGAAATGAATTTGTAACTTTCCTTATTAGGAAACGAGGGGCCAATTTTCAATTATTAAGGGGAGCCCCGAACTTCTTAGCGCCGCTACTGATTATAGGGTGTCTGAGACCAACTTCAACAGAAAATATCTATCCTATCGCAGGAATCGTCCCGCCTCACATAAGGAGGGAAGTAGCAGCGGAAGTTGAACGTCGGAAGCAATCAACCGATCCACGTCACCCCCTTTATGGCCATCAAATGCAGCCCGTTAGACTCAGGTCAAAGAAGAGTTTCTTAAGAACAACCATATCACTTGTTATTACGCTAAAAAAAACGAAGGCGTGAACTGCGGCCACAATAAGTACGTAATTCATTCCTGGGAAGAATCTTCTGCAGGATTTCGCCTTCTGTATCCTGTCTGGAAGACCCCCGATCGACTGCGGACAAGTGTGTCAAAGTGCAAGTCCAACCTATTTAAGTGGGGTTATGTACACGGAGACATGAGTGTGATTGTGGACTACTACAGGATGAAGAACACCTTCTGGTTTGTCAGCATTTACCATCACCGTGCACAAAAGAGGATGTTTTGTAGGCCAATGATAAAGCTGTTCTTGTAGCCGAACATTGGATAAACATTATTTAGCAATGTACGAGGTATCTACACGGAAAATAAAATAAACAAGTCTGATAGTAGTGGAGCTGTGACAGTTCAAAATCGCTGCGTCAACATATTTCTGCTGAGTCTGCACCCGAGGTCTAATAGTGTAACAATGCGGATTCTGACCCGAGGTCATTGACCCCTAGTATAGTAGGTGTGCAATGTCGATTTGCGGATTTTGCATAAGAGAGCGAGCCTAACCTCACATTCGCCATCTTGAGGGTCCTAACCTAACTTAACGGCTAGTTGTCCTTCCGGACGCATAAGAGAGTGAGCCTAACCTCATATCCGCCTTCTTGAGGCCTTAGTTTTACGGCAAGATGCCCTTCCCGACGCCAATTTCACAAGATGGAGACTATACACAGCTCCTTATGAGAAGGCCTAGGAGCGCTTGCCCAAGATGGCGACTATACATAGGCTCTTATGAGACGGTCTAAGGGCGCTTGCGCAAGATGGTGGCTATTCGTAGGCTCTTATGAGACAGCCCAGGGGCGCTTGCGCGAGATGGCGGCTATACATAGGCTCTCATGAGACGGCCTAGGAGCGCTTGCGCAAGTTAGTGGCTGGTCTTACGAGCCCAGGGGCGCTTGCGCAAGATGGCGGTTATACATAGGCTCTTATGAGACGGCCTAGGGGCGCTTGCGCAAGATGGCGGCTATACATAGGCTCTTATAAGATGGCGGAAGGGCGCTTGCGCAAGATGGCGGCTATACAAAGACGGCCTAAGGGCGCTTGCGCAAGATGGCGGCTATACATAGGCTCTTATGAGACGGTCTAAGGACGCTTGCGCAAGATGGCGGCTATACAAAGACGGCCTAAGGGCGCTTGCGCAAGATGGCGACTATACACAAGCTCTTTTGGAGAAAGCTAGCCGAGGGGCCTACTGCGCAAGATGGCGGCTATACACAGGCTCTTATGAGACAGCCTAGGGGCGGCTATACACGGGCTCTTATGGAGAAAGATGACGGCCATGGGCGATTGCACAAGATGGCGGGATCTTATGGAGAAGCTATTAGTGTTTAGAACAGAAAAACTTATAACGCAAAACATTATAAGATTAATATCTCTGTTGATACAATCGCACTTCTATGCAATCAACGCGCACACATAGTATTGCAAATGTCGTATATCTCTATCCGACATGCTTCTTCTTAATCACTGCCGATAAAATGATTTTAGTTACTACTTAGCAGAGGATACCTTTGTCTTAAGAAGATGGATTTTACGGGATTCGAACACATGCAACAGAAAAAAATATGTTTTGTTACGGTAACAGAATAAAAAACATACTACTGTGCAGATAAAATGATTTTACTACTTAGCAGAGGATACCTTTGTCCTACATCATATTGTGTATTTAAACCCTGTTTAAACACAACAAAAATCATAGGACAGAAAATTTGTTTACAAGGGAGCGGGAGTGTACTTCCTCTTAAACCAATAATCACTATTATTATGCAGATAAAATGAGCTGTAAGAGGGATCGAAAATGCATGTTGATAACTTACCTTGATTTTAGGGACGACTACTTACGCGATACTCTTTTTAAGTCGACGGCTGTTTTGAATTGATATAACCTCGAAGAATTTACTTCTAAGAATCGAACCCTCAGCCTCATAAATTACCACACAGTAAAACGGAATGCTGACACTTACAACAGACGTTTTTGTGTTTAGAACACTGATTGTCTGATTGAAACTTTTTATGAATATAGATTTAAACACTAGAGTTATTTCATGGTCTACTGTAATGTTTACAAGACTAGAAAAGGGCAAAAGGACGAAATGACTCTTCCTCCTCCTCCTCACCGCGCCCTCCTCCTAGGGATAAAGGGCTAATGGGCTAGGGTGCCTCTCCTCTCTTTATCCGGGCTTGAGACCGGCTCTACATCTAGAGGCGGAGTTAACACCCTAAGGAAGGGAGAATGTTGGAAAATAATGTATACTGATATAGCTACTCGATCGACTGTATACTACAGAAGGAGGACTTAGGTGAGGGTAAGCGCTGGGAATGTAGGAAGGTGTTTAGACTGTCGAGAGAGAGCTATTACTCAATAATTCCCACACGACGTAATCCTTGCTCTATTTCAAAAATATCTGTTTTATACTCTGTGTAACCAGCATCTTGATAGGCTTTTAGCAGTTGCAAACGTTTTACGAGTACTTTGGTGTCTTTACAGTATCTTACGTCTACATAGGGTAACAGAGGCTTTTTGTGAACTTTGAGCCTATATGCAGACAGTTGATGTGCGAGGACTTGTTTTAATGTAATACATGCTTCAGCAGTAGCGTTTCCAGATACAAACTTAACTTGTTTTGATAGCAATGATGCGTTGCAATTTCCTTCTTCTTCATCTTGCATCTCTTCTTGAGATGTTTGCACGGAGACAGAACGTGTAGTAGGCTTAGAAAATGAAGTAAAATCATCAAGCTGTAATGATAATGAAACATTGAGATCTTCTTTTCCTTTTCTTCGCCTTCTTCTTCTTCTTCTCCTTTTTCTTTATTACCACTATTATCAGCATCGTTATCCTTATTATCATAATCATGATCTTGCTTCTCTTTATCTAGAAATGTGTGCTTAGTAACAGGACTTGTAGCAAGCCTAGATAACAAGGGATAATTAAAAATCTCTCACAGAGGTGTACTTTTTAAAAATAAATCAATTTTTGCTTGACTACGGTTGAGCTCTTTGTGTTTTCTTCTCGATGAAGCTACATTACATGCGGCTTTGTATGCGTTCTTGAACTCTTTTCTACAATGTTTGCATTGAAAAATTGTCCTGCATTATATCTCATAACGTCTCTTGTGATAGCCTCGGGAAAATGTTTTCCCACACTCTTTGCAAATATAGCTAGAAATAGGTTTTTCTATGACAGACTTTATCTTCTGCCAAAAGATTCTTCTTTAAAAGATACAAGTTAAATCTACTAGACACTTGTTACTCTCTACTTCGATGATGTGAACAGCTTAACGATTAACAGTAAACTAACACAAAAGTGTATAACCAAGGTGGCAACAGTGAGGTTTAGCACCGTCAAGTGAGGTTAGCGTTCTGTTTAAAATTCCGCGCCAGGTGGTTAAAGATGACAGCTGTTATCCTGACAGATGTCAAAAAAGCACGTGGATTTTAAATTCCGCGCCACGATGTGCATAAGGTGGCAGCAATGAAGTGTAGCGTCGCGAGTTTGGCAGCAGTGAGATTAGCGATGCTCTATTGTCCTTGACATCTGTCAGAAAGTACGTAGCCAAGCACGTGGCTTTGTTTACAAACAAGAGCACGTGGTCGTGACGTCACGGTCACGTGGTATGCTGCGTCAGCACCTGAAGTTCAAAATCCACACCCATGTGATTAGAACTTGTCAAAAGGCATGTAGATTTTAAATTTCGTGCGCCAGCGTCGTTAAGATGACAGCTACTATCTTAGCATGTCTTATCTGTGTGCACTAACTTAACTATCTGAATGTCTTTACTTCTTCCAATTTCTTTCTCTCTAGTGTTTTATTAACAGCAATCTCCTCCTTTCCTATTATCATTACCCTAGCCTTCCCAATGTTGATCTTTATTCCGAACTCTTTGCCCACTCTCTCAATATTTTCCAACATGAACTGTAGATCTTTTCCTGATTCCGCTAATACAGCCACATGGATGGATTTAGGCAGCCGTATTTCAGACTGTGGAGTGTATATGTCGACGGTACAGAGAAATGTTATCGTAACTAGCATTTTTGACATTCGCATCGGTAAAGAAAATTTCGCAATGCTGATCAGCATGAACACCAGTATTAACCACCTGTATGTACGGAACACCACATTGTTAGGCCCCCTGTGTCTATTGTTATTCATTACGTCTGTTGGTTTCCTTCGTTTAACTGATATCGTTAGCGGTATCACCGTTAATTATTTTATTACATTTTTATCAACGCCACGAGTTGATTTCAAGAAGCAGAGTTTGTGAATGGTGTGGGCATAACATAAAATTAAGTGTGAACAAGATTCGCATAGTTTTTACGTGTTGTCGCCGTGTTGAAGGTGGTGGTCAATGCCGCTGGCATGTTAGTGACAATACCATTAGGCTAAGGGCAAGCAAAGGGGTTCTGGGGATCTGTAATAAAATAATTCAGTCATCCAAGGGAATAACAAGATATGTAAAAAAGTGTAAATTCTTAGGGGAATAATTTTTTTATCTATATGTAAAATAAAAGTCTTGTCTGTACATTGCTAAGAGTTTAAAAATAATTGTGTTTCTGTATCGGCCATGTCCACAGCAGCAATGAAATGCACTTCTTCATTTTCCATAATTTCTGTCTGTCTGTCTATCTGTATGCCTGTATGTGCAAGCATCACCAGAAAATGGCTGATGAGAATTTAATGAAAATCGGTATGTAAAGTCGGAGAATAATTCGCTACAATCTAGGCAATACATAATTTTATTCACGCTGAGTGAAATATTAGTTTAGGGGAAGGCCTTAAACTTTTGCTATTTGCTTTACGTCGCTTCGACACAAATAGGTCTTATGGTGACGATGGGACAGGAAGGGCCTAGGAGTGGGAAAGAAGCAGCCGTGGTCTTGATTAAGGTACAGCCACAGAATTTGCCTGGTGTGAAAATGGGAAACCACGGAAAACCATTTTCAGGGCTGCCGGTAGTGGGGCTTAAACCCACTATCTCCCGAATACTGGATACTAGCAGCACTTAAGCTACTGCAGCTATCGAGATCGGTGGCCTTAAACTTAATTCTCAAATGTTTATATTAATGATCCTATCGATAAATACTACGTCACTAAAATTATATAGAATTAAATTTCCGATCATTTATCTCACATTTTTACCGTACGAGGTATGATAACAGAGATACTCATGAAATTGGATTTTTATTGCTAAGTCCATATCAGCGCCGAGTCACGAGAAAATGGGAAAACAGATTTTAATGAAAATCGGTATGTTAAGTCGGGGAATAAGGAAATAAAATCTACGCCATAAATAATTTTATAAATGCCCTAATATCACAGAGTCGGAAGAAAGCTAAATGTGAAGGCCTACGATATAGAGCGCTTATGAAATTGATCAACAGTAACATTACATTGACCATTGTTTGTTGTGACGTGCATTATTACTTCAGCTGCCACTCATATCCGACATATGGGATTACTGCTGCGTACCGAGTATAACAGCCTGCCTGAATATTGGCGGAAAGTACCTTGAAAATGAGATCTCTCTCTTCTTTAGCATACCATTCTTCTGGTTCATACAGTTTCTAATACTGCAGGTACCTAACACACTGGTTCATCGTAGCATTCCAGCATTTCAATCCCTACTCTGAGGCACTGATTAGAATGGGCAGTGCAGAAGATTGTTCGCGGCTGTCCGCAACCTGGTCACCCCAACACTGGAAATTTGGACTGTTAGATCGGCAGCGTAGTACTATTCGTTAAAAGTGAGAAAATATGCGGTTTTTCATTTGATCGAATATTTTGTATGATAACATTGCTTTTGATCCCTACATTCCTACTGACGTCATTGTAATGTTCTATGTTGACTTCAGTTGGGGAAACCACAAAGATAGTCTTTCTAAGAATTCCGTAGTGAAGCACGGGTGCACCAGCTAGTGTTTAAATAATAGGAAATCACCGATTCACCGAATGTTGTCAAACCATTCTGCGTTATATGAAACATATTTTTAAATAATGGTTTTGATTTTGTTTAATTCGAAAAATGAATGAAGTATCTGCTTTGGATCGTGAATGAAAATGACTTGTCCTATACTGACCAAGCAGTATTTTCTTATGTAGACCAGTAAAAACCAAAGTGTGTAAGTCACATTTGTGTATTGTTAGCTAGTAAGATTGACTAGTTCTCTTTACCAAAGGCATCTGTATAATTTCACTGCCAAAAGTTCATTTACGAGATAATAATCTTCACGTCCACAATAACAACAGAAAATGTATTACGCATAAGACACATGTTTGAAACCACTTTTATGAAAATTATTCAGAAGGTAACTCAACTTATCTCCTTCTTATCGGGGACTGTTTTGTATTCTTGAATAATCTGGAAGTAAAATTTGGCTATTTCTTCAATATTATGACAGCATGACCTATCTTGTTAGTGTCAAAAGATAGACAGCATTGACCAAAGTAGGTTACTGCAAAAATGAAAGAAAAACCAAGGGGATCCGTGTGAGAAATCTCGCATGATCATAAAGTATGTGGTGGAGTAGCCCCCTGGTGAACTATTGGTGATGTAAGGAATACACAAATCAGTACAATATTAGTCTTACTTACCACTTAATCTAATCTTTGATTTTTTTAAAAACATTTATGGTATCCACCTGAACGGAGGCAAACGCAAGTGCATTATTATACTGACGAATTTTTCCGGAAGTAATTTATAGTTTTATTATCATTCTTTTCTTAACTGATAATTACATCATATTATAATGACATAAAACAGGCGTCCTTGCGGCCAAATTATGAAGTGGACAGCAATGATGGCGCGTATTTTCCTACAGCAACAGTATTTGCAAATCGCACACTTCGTACAATTTTTTAAACTCATTTTAAAAAGAAATTATCGATATTTATGAAACGAGAGTGCAATTCGTCACTCCTAATGTCTATTCTCTTTCTTTTGAATGCTCATTTGCCACGCTAGATTACTTGTGAGCACCGCAAAAGGGGGTCTATATTACTTTTTTTTTTTTGCTAGTTGCTTTACGTCGCACCGACACAGATAGGTCTTATTGCGACGATGGTACAGGAAAGGCCTAGGAATGGGAAGGAAGCGGCCGTGGCCTTAATTAAGGTACAGCCCCAGCATTTTCCTGGTGTTAAAATGGGAAAACACGGAAAACCATTTTCAGGGCTGCCGACAGTGGGGTTCGAACCCACTATCTCCCGAATGCGAGCTCACAGCTGCGCGCTCCTAACCCTGTATTTCTAAACACATGCGCTGATGCTGGAGGAGATTATCATAAGGAAAATTACAAAGATAATCATCCTCTCTTAATTATAATCTGAACATAGAAGAGGTAAAAATACCTTGAAAGGCGTAAAACTAATAAATCCCGAAGTCACACAAAGAGATTGATTGTTGACCAAGGGAGGTCGGATATGGATAGTCATTGTGTGTGTCCTCCGCATCGCAAGCTCTGCGCCTACAAGCTCCGCAACCCGCCGCAGCACCGATGTTTCTAGCAGCTACGAGGTGTCTTCACTGCGCCTAGCACGCTCACCGAGGACGTCAGCCAGCGATATATAAGGAGCTTCGTTCCGAGCCTTTCCAAGGACTACCCCAATGTTCGATGACCAGACCACACCGCAAGTCAGACACGGAGGCATTCCTCTTAAAAACGTGTTTTGAACAGGTGGACAAATTGCTGGCCGTGAGGTGTCACCTCTGAACATTGCCTCATTATCCTGATCCCCGTAGCCACGTCGAGCCCCGAGTTCAGCATTCTGCTACTCCCCCTAGTCCTCACCAGTGCTCCGACGTCCACCTTAGCATTCTGCTATTTGAATAAATTAATGCAAGTTCCTTGCAAGTATAAACCTAGTACCAGCATTCTGCCTCTCTCTACAAGTTACGTTGTAATTTCACAGAAGATAGTTTTCGACTATCAGGACAATTTATTAGTGAAACAGACTATCTCCTCAAGATAGAACTAAGTGTATATAGAACTCTCGTATTTTGTATATATGCAACAGACATTCAATTTAAGATTTAATTTCAATATTTACTGCGTACATTCAAACAAGTTTCAAGAAGAATTCAGTTTTATTTCTTATATATATTGTATCAAATCATTGAAACAATAAACTTTATGTTATGTCACTGTATACCAAGTTCCTTGTATACAACGGTCATCATCCCACACTCTCAAATAAGACACTTGTGTAAATCTACTGACACAAGTCTCTTCAATCAATCAATACTGATTTATTTAGTATATAAGTACATTTGACTTCCAATCAAAAAGATTGATTAATTCAAAATAAATAATCTGAATTATATTTATCGTCTCTTCATTTACAGTCATTCTAGCATCAATTGTTATAGTATTGGCCTCAATTCTCTCTAAAAAAACCATTACTGATTGATCAATACTGATTGATTGAAGAGACTTGTGTCAGTAGATTTACATTTTAATGTTGAAAACATTTCTTAGGAGACAAAGTAGGGGTCTCCAATTTCCTCAGTTGTGCCGAAAGGTTTCAAATTTGTGTGGCTTGGATAATTCCATTAACCTAAAAAACAAATTTCGAAAGTCACTTCCGGCCTAAATGCAGTTCCGGAAAAATGCATAAATCACTTGTTGTTTTAGTCGTTTTCTTTTTATTCAAATCATAGCCAAATTAACTTATTTACGTAATTCTTTCTATAACGTGTTCCTTGGTTCAATACTTTCAGCAGTTTTTTTAAATTTTGAACAATGTCCACATCGATTGTAGTTATAAGAGCTTAAGTGAAACAATGCAGGTCGTAATACTTACACCTGAAATGAATAACACTGTGAGAGAAGTTATACAAAACTCAGTCTGCAGTGATAAGAATCGAGGGCTTTGAAAACTAAGCACTAATCAGTGGCGTGCACTGAACCCCATCTACCCCAGTCCTGCTGGGGCAAATATTTTTTTTTACATTTTCTTATTATTCCTTATAATACATTTTATGAAGTTAAAAAACTGCAAACAACTAAGTCAAATCGAGTACAGCTGTCTCGATAATCCGCTCGCTCGACAGCAGTTCAGCGAGCTGGATTACTTTACCCCTTTACATTAGCCCTTATAGTGGTAGAAAAAGGCGAACTGCTAATGTAATTGACCGGATAACGATGATTAAGAAAACGATTGTATTATTTAAGAATGAATACAAATAATATGCTCATACTTTATTATATTTAATGTACCTAAAATTCGTAATTCATACCCCTAGGATGTTTTAAACGTTGAGTTAATTGCCTGAAGGGCTCCTGCTTAAGAAACTGATGATATGAATACGATACGATTAACGTTGATTTTGGAACATTGGGACACATGACAGTTTTCTTTTCTGTCCTTCTGATATATTAAACCATTTCCGATATATTAAAACTTTAACTTCATCAATTAACTAGGCATCGTCCGGCTCCATGGCTAAATGGTTAGCGTGCTGGCCTTTGGTCACAGGAGACCCGGGTTCGATTCCCGGCAGGGTCGGGAATTTTAACCTTAATTGGTTAATTTCGCTGGCTCGGGGGCTGGGTGTATGTGTCGTCCTCATCATCATTTCATCCTCATCACGACGCGCAGATCGCCTACGGGCGTCACATCAAAAGACCTGCATCTGGCGAGCCGAACTTGTCCTCGCACACTCCCGGCACTAAAAGCCATACGCCATTTCATTTCAACTAGGCATTTTCCATTAAAAATAGAGGAACAAATGACGATCGACAAGCGCATACCGCCTACTACTCGTGAGACATCTATCCGCAGTGTTTCAGTACATCCCTATTATGAAGAGCCGACGTGAACACTTTCGTAGCAACTAGCAAAGTGAACGTTCTTCCCCTCTCACTCACACTGCAGCACATGAACTCGCCCGCATACGAAACTCACTTTTTGCGCAGCTAATGCTTTGTGCCATCAGTTACTTCTACTTTCGTGCTCGGATACCGAGTAGTCGGGAGTGGTTTTCCTGACCGGTCATTGTTCGTCTTATCGTCGGTGGATACGGAACGTAAGTAATACCGTTCCAAGGTTATCAAATGGCACTGGAGAACAAAAAACAGTTGAAAGCAAAACTAAATGATACTAATGTTAACACTGAGGCTTTCACGGCCCGTACTTGTGTACATAATGCTCTGTATTTGCGGCAAGGTATACGTGGGCCGAACATGCCGGTCCATCGGGACTCGCGGAGCACCAAAGAAATATCCGTCTCAACCAGCCAGACAAGTCAGCAATAGCTAAGCACGCTCTATCGTCGGGTCATCGACGGCACTAGACCACGAGGAAGAACAGCAAGTAGATGGATAGATCAGGCGAAGAAGATCACTGGTTTACCACTTCAGATCATATTAAAGAAATGTGATAACCACTCGCGATGGAGACATCTCGTCAAGGTTGCAACACGAAAATGATAGAATTATGAGGTCACGGCGCTCAGTAATGACCATAACGACTAATGATGATGATCCCTTAATTGAAATCTATGAACAAAACTCCAATCATTTGTGGCTATAAAACACTTCTTTTCGGTTGCAACATCATGATTTTTAAAAAGATTTTGGGAACATTATTGAAACTCTTAAGAGATCTAGTTATTGAACTGAACATTGTAATTCATTAGGGTATCTGTGTCCATTTATATAGGCCTAATATTTCAATTTGCCAGACTCCGTAGCTCAGGTGGTAGAATGCTGGCGTTATGAGCTCAAGTTGGCGGACTCGATCCTGGTCCAGTCCGGCGGTATTTGAAGGTGCTCAAATACGTCAGCCTCGTGTCGGTAAATTTACTGGCACGTAAAGGAACTCCTGCGGGAAAAAATTCCGACACCTCAGCGTCTCCGAAAACAGTAGTTAGTGGGACGTAAAACTATTATTATTATTATTATTATTATTATTATTATTATTATTAGGGGCTGCCTGGCCGAGGCGGTAAAAGCGTGCTCGGTTCACCCGGAAGCACGTGGGTTCGATTCCCCGCCAGGAAGTCGAAAAATTTAAGAAACGTTATTTCCACTTAGGGAGGTGCACATGGCCCTGAGGTTCACTCAGCCTACAACAAAAATGAGTACGAGGTTAATTCCTGGGCGCAAAGGCAGCCAGGCGTACGGCAACCACTCTAACCCACCAAGTGCTGAGGTTACGGATAGTGGAAGCCTTTACCTTCCACCCCTCCAAGGGCCTTCACGGCCTGTACGGAAATGACTTTGCTTTATTATTATTATTATTATTATTATTATTATTATTATTATTATTATTATTATTGTTCCGAGGTATCTGTGGAACAGCAGAGGTGAAATAAGGTGCCGGGGTGAATGGGTCTAACTACAAATGCCAAGAAAAGAAAAAACTTTAAAACTTAAACTGAAGGTTATATTTCCTTTTTTTAAATTCAACTTTAGCAAATTTTATAACAATGAAGCGTTAGGTAAAATGACAAGGCTTTAACCAAAACAAGAAAATCCAAAATTTAGAGACAATTTAACAATATGGGCTTCAAGCCCCAAGTTTTACAATCTCTGAGCTCTCAGCTCACAACCACATATTTACCAAAGGGCAGAAATCCCCTAATAACATCGAGCACTTGCTCCCACCTAGCAATGTCAAGCCTCCTAGAGGCACATATCCAATACTTAAAAGAGTTGACCCGCTCTCAGTTTTCCAAGCCTATTAAAGGCAATACCAGGCTTTACACTAAATTGCCCTCAAGGCACAACTTACACAAAATGAAACGGGGGTATCTTGTACCCAACCTACTGGGCCTTAGTAGAAAAAGAATAGGTTAAGTAAATGGCCCTAAATGCAAAACTGAATGGAGGCGTGAATTTGCACTCCTACATGAAACTTCTTAAAACCTAAGAGGCACTAGGCCGATGAAACAGGGGCTATTCCCAAACTATGGAGGTGACTCGTATAATGAATAAATTTAACACATTAAGGAAGAGTAGAAAATCAGTTACCAAAACGTAGTCACCTCAAGTCATAATGAAGGGGAGCTCGAGAGGGTAAAACACTCTCTATCCCCGATTTACAGTTACAGATATATGCAGTTTTTACATAAGCCGGCACAAGTTCACATTTGTAGAAAGGTAGGTTACATTGTAAAAGTTTCGGACCTTACCCGCGGGTTAAACTGCTGAGCTAGCAAGAAATAAAGATGTTAAGCGGCCATTGCCTTACTGAAGAACTGCTGCCAAATGGAAGGGGTGCTTCCCGCCTCCTGCTACACGTCCATACACTAAGTTAGATGTTGATGAAGTGGCCGAGAGGCAAGACAATCAGCAGTTTTTATACCCTCAGGGAAGGTTCTAGACCTTTTATGAATAATTAAGACACACCCACAGGCCTTTATTGGCTACAGTACACAGTTACACACAAAATCGAAGAAGAAACCTGCGATTGGTGGGAAATTACAGAAATTCTGGATTCGCCAAGTTCAAAACTGGCGGAAAGAAAGATTAATCTTGCCAACCCACAAATGAAAGAACGAAATTTAGTAAGGACAAAAACTTATGAGTACCAAATTTCTTCAAGAAAGTTCCTTCACCTCGCACCAGGGTGCATGATCACAGTTTTTAGGCAGTGATATCTATGAGAGAATGTCCAAACTTCTTGATAAATAGTAAACAAAACCACGTCGAAATTCACGCAGTGACATCTTCAGAGGAAAGGTTTAAGTAGATCCAGTTTTTTAAGTTCACAGTCTCTCCTGTGCGGCGTAGAGGTGTACCACCCGGTACAGTAATAATAATAATAATAATAATAATAATAATATATTATAATATTATATTAACATTATAATATAATATAATATAATATAATATAATATAATATAATATAATATAATATAATATAATATAATATAATATATTATTATTATTATTATTATTATTATTATTATTATTATTATTATTATTATTATTATTATTATTATTATTATTATTATTATTATTTCTTAATTTCCAACGGCCGTAGCCGTGTTGAAACACCGGATCCCGTGAGATCTTCGAAGTTAAGCAACATTGGTCGTGGTCAAGATTTGGCAGAGTTGCCACGCGCTGTTGGTGAAGGTAAGGGAATGGAGGAGCGGAAAGGAACTGGCCACCCTACCGCACGTAAACTCCGGCTCAGGCACACCTTTGCGGAGGTTCAGACATGCCTTCGGGCAGAATACATCCTTAACTTACTTTTCTTAATCTGTTTACCCTCCAGCGTCGGTTTTTCCACGGACTTAGCGAGGGATCCCATCTCTACCGCTTCAAGGGCAGTGTCCTGGAGCACGAAACATTGAGTCAGGGGATACAACTGGGGAGGAGGACCAGTACCTCGCCCAGGTGGGCCTCACCTGCTATGTTGAATAGGAGCCTTGTGAGGGGATGGAAAGTTTGGAAGGAACAGACAAGGAAGAGGGAAGGAGGCGGCCGTGGCCTTAAGTTAGGTACCATCCCAGCATTTGCCTGGAGGAGAAGTGGGAAACCCCAGAAAACCACTTCCAGGATGGCTGAGGTGGGAACTGAACCCACCTCTACTCAGTTGACCTCCCGAGGCTGAGTGGACTCTGTTCCAGCCTTCGTACCACTTTTCAAATTTCGTAGCAGAGCTGGGAATCGAACCCGGGCCCCCGGGGGTGGCAGCTAATCACGCTAACCACTACACCACAGAGGCGATTATTATTATTATTATTATTATTATTATTATTATTATTATTATTATTATTATTATTATTATTATTATTATTTCATTTACTTCACTCAAAAAGAGCTAATAAAATATAAAAACCCGAGTGAGGT
Source organism: Anabrus simplex (assembly GCF_040414725.1). Classification (NCBI taxonomy): domain Eukaryota; kingdom Metazoa; phylum Arthropoda; class Insecta; order Orthoptera; family Tettigoniidae; genus Anabrus; species Anabrus simplex. Next base: position 467,993,126 of record NC_090267.1, read on the forward strand.
GGCCATGTGATTAGGATAGCGTAGCTGTGAGTTTGCATTTGGGAGAAGGTGGGTTCGAATGCCACAGTCGGCAGTCCTGAATATGGTTTTCCATGATATCCAATATTAATATCAGGTAATATCAGGCTATACCTTAATCAAAGACACAGACGCTTGCTTCCTACTCCTAGCTCTTCCCTATCTCGTCGGCGCCATAAAACCTATCTGTGTCGGCGTAATGTCAAGCAAATTGTAAAAAAAAAAAAGTACTGCTGGAAAAGAAATGTATTAATGGGTAACAGAAGATTGTTTAAGAAGGTGGTACAAATAATGAGACATAGAAAGACAAACAATAAGTAACGCCAAAAGAACGCTAGTAGAATTTTGTAAAATAATTGTGAATTAAAAAGAAAACAAATAACGAAAATCAATGCATTTCATGTCATACACATAATTATGGAAGTGGCATATCTGCTAAAAGACTGTAAAAAATGAGAATCATTCGAGAGAAAATAGATGGGAAAGAGATTGGTGATATGAAAATGAATCTGAACTTTACACATTTGCCAAGCTATTAAATAGAGAATGGAAGAAACCAGGAAGAATATTTTGAAAAAAGCCCATGGCGCAACAGCTCTGTAGGGCCATGGCCTACCAAGTGACCGCTGCTCAGCCCGAGGGCCTGCAAATTACGAGGTGTCGTGTGGTCAGCACGATGAATCCTCCCGGCCGTTATTCATGGCTTTCTAGACCGGGGCCTCTATCTCACCGTCAGATAGCTCCTCAATTGTAATCGCGTAGGTTGAGTGGACCTCAAATCAGCCTTCAGATCCTGACCTGGTCAGGAATCGAATCCAGCGACTCCAGGTAAGATGCAGGCACGCTACCCGTACACCGGGGGACTGGCTGAAGAACATCAAAATTGTGTAACATCATAAGAAGAATATGGGGAAAGAAACAGAGAAAATGCATGTAGTTTTGGAGGAGGTATTCTTAACTGTATAATAATAATGCTATTTGCTTTACGTCCCACTAACTACTTTTACGGTCTTCGGAGACGCCGAGGTGCCGGAATTTAGTCCCGCAGGAATTCTTTTACGTGCCAGTAAATCTACCGACACGAGGCTGTCGTATTTGAGCACCTTCAAATACCACCGGACTGAGCCAGGATCGAACCTGCCAAGTTGGGGTTAGAAGGCCAGCGCCTTAACCGTCTGAGCCACTCAGCCCGGCTCTTAACTGTATAACCTAGTTAAAGTCTACCGGGCTGAGCGGCTCAGACGGTTGAGGCGCTGGCCTTCTGACCCCAACTCTCTCCCCTGATGGTGTCATCCGTGACTGCGAGCTTAGAGCATTAATTAATTCATTCACTACAGTCCTGATGGGCCTTGCTGCTCAGTCCAAAGATCTTCAGATTGCGAAGTGATGCATGGTCAGCGCAACGAATCCTTTCGGCCGTTGTTTTTTGTCTTCTAGATCGGGTTCTCTATGTCACCGTCTGTTAGCTCCTGAATTGTTTTCAGACAGGCTGAGTAGACCTCAGTTCGAGATTAAAAAATCCTTGCTTTGGCCGGGAATCTAATCCGTGGCCTCCCAGTAACAGATATACTCTCAACCCCTAGACCACGAGGTAGGCTAAATGACTCTCACAACCTTCGGCTCACTGCAAGATAACTTACATGTATCGTGTTTTTCCTTCCAGTACTGTGCAGAAACACGACTTCTGTGAAATAACTTCACCTTGGTTTTAGATATTATCGCGGAATAAGTAGAAAATTCTTGTCTGCAATCAAACGCGATTAACCGCTGATAACTGATAACACGAGGCCTTAACCTTATTCCCAGAGTCCAATCCACCCGCTCCGCGTCCTTTGCTTTCAAATATTAGCAACATACAAAACGTAAAATTGAAGAAGAAAGCTCCACATATTCGTCACGTGAACAAGTTCGTGAAATTTAGTTCCGCGTGTTCGTGCTGACTCGTATGTTGTCGACAGTAATCGCTCGGCTCATCTTCCGCGCCACACTACTATATAACAGTGACAATGGCAGTAACTAAGCAGTACAATGCGCACCTGGAGTATACTGTGCGTCGCAGTCCTGGTTTGTCGCACGGTGCTGACAGAGGAAGTGGGGACTGAACTCAAACTCCTCCATGTGGTGAGTAAACCTCATCTGACGTTCTATAAACCATGTGATTGTGCTGCATTGCACAACAATTGTTTGTACGAGCTTTATGTAGCTAGGATACGGTTTTTTAAAATTATAATTAAGAAATTCGCGAAGGCTTACGTTTGCTGGTTATTATAAGAAATGCGAGTTATAATTACAAGGATAACAATGCAATCCTATTGGCTTCTGAATCTGTTCAAGATCTGGTGCCAATTTCCATCGTAATAGAGTAGTTTCAATTTGAACATGTGACTTAATGATTTGGCTTAGAGATTAGGTTAATGTGCCCTTATTTTAGCGTCTAGATTACATTCGTCCGCCTCTGTGGTGTAGTGGTTAGTGTGATTAGCTGCCACCCCCGGAGGCCCGGGTTCGATTCCTGGCTCTGCCACGAAATTTGAAAAGTGGTACGAGGGCTGAAACGGGGTCCACTCAGTCTCGGGAGGTCAACTGAGTAGAGGTGGGTTCGATTCCCACCTCAGTCATCCTGGAAGTGGTTTTCCGTGGTTTCCCACTTCTCTTCCAGGCAAATGCCGGGATGTTACCTAACTTAAGGCCATGGCCGCTTCCTTCCCTCTTCCTTGTCTATCCCTTCCAATCTTCCTATCCCGCCGCAAGGCCCCTGTTCAGCATAGCAGGTGAGGCCGCCTGGGCGAAGTACTGGTCATCCTCCCCAGTTGTATCCCCCGACCCAGAGTCTGAAGCTCCAGGACACTGCCCTTGACGCGGTAGAGGTGGGATCCCTCGGTGAGTCCGAGGAAAAAGCCAACCCTGGAGGGTAAGCAGATTAAGAAAGAAAGAAAGGTACATTAGGGTCATACATTTCAGAAGATGATATGAATGAGTTACTTAGCACCAGGATTTTCTGAACAGATGATGTATAACGGATTTGCGAGTTCCTCATTACAACAGTTCAGGTGACATTCATGATCAAATCTTCTTCTTCCAAATGTGGTACAGTCAAACTGTAAATGGTCCGCCGTTTGAGAATATCCAGAAAAGCACAGATAGTTGTATGCAGTCTTCTTCTTCTTCATTTCACACACCTGTAGGGTCACCGGTGCAAACTGTGTCGTGCATGTGTGGATTTGGCCCTGTTTTACAGCCGGATGCCCTTCCTGACGCAACCCTATATGGAGGGACGTAATCGCTATTGCGTGTTTCTGTGGTGGTTGGTAGTGTAGTGTGTAGTTTGAATATGAAGAGGAAAGTGTTGGGAAAAACACCCGAACCAGAATATTTAATTAGACGCGATTAAAATCCCCGACTCGGCCGGGAATTGAACCCGGGACCCTCTGAACAGAAGGACAGTACGCTGTCACTCAGTCAAGGAGTCGGACTGTAGTATTGTTATTTCTGCTCCTGTCAGAGATGTACTCAGTGTACACAGTTACACCAGGCCTATATAGATTTACACAATAGTAAGTAATGAAATAAAGTATTATCGATTCAAAGGATTTTAGCCGAAACTTCGGATTCGCCAATATCATGAGCTTTCGGAACAGTTAGATAGAGTAGAGCCGGTTAATCATGACACGTGCACGATGAGTCGCGGCAAAAATCCTACGGTACTTGAACAGGTTATTCTTGTTACTGACCACTCCAGTACGAAGACGATTCAAATCAAAACTCGTAAGGTGGATTCTTGGTCGCAAGGAGGTAGTTTGTGAACAAGTAAAAAACAACAAAAATTAATAATACTCCATAACGTCAGCCTCTGTGGTTTAGTGGCTAGTGTGATTAGCTGCGACCACCGGAAGCCCGGGTTCGATTCCCGGCTCTGCCACGAAATTTGAAAAGTGGTACGAGGGCTGGAACGGGGTCCACTCAGCCTCGGGAGGTCAACTGAGTAGAGGGGGTTCGATTCCCTTCTCAGCCATCCTCGAAGTGGTTTTCCGTGGTTTCCAACTTCTCCTCCATGCAGATGCCGGGATGGTAACTAACGTAAGGCCACGGCCGGTTCCTTCCCTCTTCCTTGTCTGTCCCTTGCAATCTTCCCCATCCCCCACAAGGGCCCTGTTCAGCATAGCAGGTGAGGCCACCTGGGCGATCTACTGGCCATCTTCCCCAGTTGTATCCCCCGACCGAACGTCTCACGCTCCAGGACACTACCCTTGAGGCGGTAGAGGTGAGGTCCCTCGCTGAGTCCGAGGGAGAAACCCACCCTGGAAGGTAAACAGGTTAATAATAATAATAATAATAATAATAATAATAATAATAATAATAATAATAATAATAATAATAATAATAATCTTATTGATTTTACGTCAGCTCGGATGGTGTTAAACAGGGTTGTCAGATATATGAAATCAAAATACGTGATCGAGGAAATCAACGGGCTCGTATTCTGCAAGTTATACATTTTGTTTCAAAATGATAATCTTATTATTTTGTTGACATCATAGTGCAGTTTATTAATGCATGCCTTAACATTTATACACAGACTGAAACGTGCAGTACCGAGCAAGCTGGCCGCGTGGTTTGGGTCCTGTAGCTATCAACTTGTATTCGGGAGACGATGGGTTCGAACTCCACTGTCGGCAGCCCTAAAGATGATTTTCAGTGATTTCCCATTTTACACTAGAAAAATGCTGCGGCTGTAGCCTGCTTTAAAAAAAAAATTATTTGGCTTTAGATCAGTTACAGTCCAAACAGCCAGCTGGATTTAGCCTGCCTTAATGCTACGGTCGATTCCAATTTCTATCCCATCGCCACCGTCAGACCTGCATTTGTCGGTGCGACGTAAAACAAATAGAAAAAGGAATTCGTTTATTTAATTATTCATACCAGTTCTTTCAATTTCAATATATTTTCAATTCTTTGTTGCTAACAGTATTTTTTTTTTTGTCATTCTTAGCAATTTCATTAAACTGCCCGCATGACATTGAAGCCATATTTACAGAAATGAACAGAACATAATATTTCTCAAAGCTGACAATTCACACGAACATGCGGTGAACTCGGACTACCTCACGTAGCTGTCCGCTATTACGCGCCTTATTCACGAAGATGGACAACCCGAGAACTGCAAACAATACAATAAAAATAAAAAACTTTAAAAATCTACGAACTCACGCCAGTTAAAGAAACCAAGAGTGAAGAAATCTACCCTTTTCAAAAGAAAGAAGAAAAGTTCTTGGCCGGGCTGAGTGGCTCAGTCGGTTGAGGCGCTGGCCTTCTGACCCCAACTTGGCAGGTTCGATCCTGGCTCAGTCCGGTGGTATTTGAAGGTGCTCAAATACGTCAGCCTCGTGTCGGTAGATTTACTGGCACGTAAAAGAACTCCTGCGGGACAAAATTCCGGCGGCGTCTCCGAAAACCGTAAAAGAGTAGTTAGTGGGACGTAAAACAAATAGCATTATTTATTATTAAAAGCTCTTGGCACTTATCAGAGGTGGAAATACTGGCGTATTTCTCTCGAGGTTAAAAATACGGGACATCTGACCGGGACGCGGGACATTTAATACGAATGTGGTAGTCTCATAAAATGCGGGACGTACTGCAACCCTGATCTATATTGGAGCCACGCAAAAAAAAAAAAAGCGCAATCTGTCATGTGAGGGTCATTCATGCATTTTCTTCCGAGTCGCACGAGTAGTAAATAATGCAAATGTTCGTCATTCATTTTTTTCTGAATCTTTGATTAGGTTTGGGATATTTTTGTTGACTTTAATATCGTGGTGCTATGATATTATTACTAAAATATTCTCTTTTCAGAACTGAAATATGTCTCTTTTTTTAATTACAATTTGCTATACGCCGCACCGGCATAGATAGGTCTTATGGCGACGATGGAATAGGAAAGGACTAGAAGTGGGAAGAAAGCGATCTTGGCATTAAAGTAGAGTCGCAGCATACGCCTGCTGTGAAAATGGGAAACTACGGAATACCATCTTGAGGGCAGCCGACAGTGGGGTTCGAACCCACTATATCCTGAAGCCAAGCTGATAGCTAGGTGATACAAACCACCCAGCTACTTGCTCGGTTATATCATTTGTATTTTTAAGCGATAGCTATGTATTTCGAGCACACTATCTCTTTCTTTATTACGGTCGATGACCTCTTTGAGTGGGTGCTGAAAACAACAGAAGCACCAAAACTGGTTATATCTTAAAGTATGACCTACATATTTAATTTTCCTCTTTTCCATCACCCTTCTCCACTGCTGAAGTTAGCAAGTAGATCGCTAGGCGTTGTTGCTAAATCTTCTCTTGGCTTAAGATCGGCTTGATAGCCATAGCTTCAAATACAAACACATCGTGCCGGTAGTGGTGCTATAGCGCGATTCTGTCAGCTTGGAGCTGCGTGTTCAAATCCCTCCCACGGCAAAGGTTCGATTAGTGCTCTCAAGCCGGCCTTCAGCTGATAAAATAACAACGGCGCGAGATATCAAATTATTTTTCCAAATTATTTATCAGTGTGACCAACCGCCTAACACTCATATACACTGTTCAAGTTGTTTTCGACCACCCTGTATTTTACTTGTTGATAGCTTTCCCGCTGGGACGCATGTGGAATTTTTGATATGAGTCACATCCGTCCGCCTCTGTGGTGCAGTGGTTAGCGTGATTAGCTGCCACTCCCGGAGGCCCGGGTTCGATTCCCGGCTCTGCCACGAAATTTTATCACTTCTAACAGATTACAAAGTTAGGTTATAACAACATCCTATGTTTATCTACATCTCATCATTCTAATTACGCTTTTAGCTTTGAGCGACTATCCATCCTCGAGAGCCCTAGTGCAGCTTTCCTTCCCCCAGTGTTAGTCCCATAAGAGCCTATGTATACGCAAGAGCCCCTGCTCTAGACTGATGTTTGTAAGGGTATCCTATTAGAAGGATGAAACACCGACCCCGCATTAGCCCAATACTTGAAAAGCCCTAGCACAGCTCTCCCCAAGTTAGTGCCATAAAGCTCATGTACCACCACCAGCTCCTGTGCTAAACTAAAGTTATGAAGGACAGCTGGTGAGAAGGATGAGCGATAGCCCAGCTCCTTAAAGTTAGTCTAATGAAAACAATGTACAGCAGTTATTTTGCCTAGTAGCCCCTGCCTCAGTTCCCAAATGTTAGGTGATAAAACTGATAGACCATAAGTTACAAGTTGTAAGTCCATAAGGCAGCTTTCTAGAGTTCAGTCCATGTGAACACAGTATAGCAGCCATCTTGCATAGTAGTTCCAGAAAGCTAAACTGGTAAAACTAATAGGTCATTGTCGTGCAACAAGACTACATGTTGTGTGCCCCTGCCTGAGGCAGCCCTCTAGTTAAGGAACACCAAAGAAATATCCGTCTCAACCAGCCAGACAAGTCAGCAATAGCTGAGCACGCTCTATCGTCGCGTCATCGAAGGCACTAGACCACTAGGAAGAACAGCAAGTAGATGGATAGATCAGGCGAAGAAGATCACTGGTCTACCACTTCAGATCATATTAAAGAAATGTGATAACCACTCGGGATGGAGACATCTCGTCAAGGTTGCAACACGGAGGTCAAGGCGCTCAGTAATGACCATAACGACTAATGATGATGATCCCTTAATTGAAATCTATGAACAAAACTCCAATCATTTGTGGCTATAAAACACTTCTTTTCGGTTGCAACATATGATTTTTAAGAAGATTTTGGGAATATTATTGAAACTCTGAAGAGATCTAGTTATTGAACTGAACATTGTAATTCATTAGGGTATCTGTGTCCATTTATATAGGCGTAATATTTCAATTTGCCAGGCTCCGTAGCTCAGGTGGTAGAATGCTGGCCTTCTGAGCTCACGTTGGCGGACTCGATCCTGGTCCAGTCCGGCGGTATTTGAAGGTGCTCAAATACGTCAGCCTCGTGTCGGTAAATATACTGGCACGTAAAAGAACTCCTGCGGGACAAAATTCCGACACCTCAACGTCTCCGAAAACAGTAGTTAGTGGGACGTAAAATTATTATTATTATTATTATTATTATTATTATTATTATTATTATTATTATTATTAGGGGCAGCCTGGCCGAGGTGGTAAAAGCGTGCTCGGTTTTCCCGGAAGCACGTGGGTTCGATTCCCCGCCAAGAAATCGAAAAATTTAAGAAACGTTATTTCCACTTACGGAGGTGCACATGGCCCTGAGGTTCACTCAGCCTACAACAAAAATGAGTACAAGATTAATTCCTGGGCGCAAATGCAGCCAGACATACGGCAACCACGCTAACCCACCAAGTGCTGAGGTTACGGATAGTGGAAGCCTTTACCTTCAACCCCTCCAAGGGCCTTCACGGCCTGTACGGAAGTGACTTTGCTTTATTATTATTATTATTATTATTATTATTATTATTATTATTATTATTATTATTATTATTGTTGTTCCGAGGTATCTGTGGAACAGCAGAGGTGAAATAAGGTGCCGGGGTGAATGGGTCTAACTACAAATGCCAAGAAAAGAAAAAAATTAAAACTTAAACTGAAGGTTATATTTCCTTTTTAAAAATTCAACTTTAGCAAATTTTATAACAATGAAGCGTTAGGTAAAATGACAAGGCTTTAACCAAAACAACAAAATCCAAAATTTAGAGACAATTTAACAATATGGGCTTCAAGCCCCAAGTTTTACAATCTCTGAGCTCTCAGCTCACAACCACATATTTACCAAAGGGCAGAAATCCCCTAATAACATGGAGCACTTGCTCCCACCTAGCAATGTCAAGCCTCCTAGAGGCACATATCCAATACTTAAAAGAGCTGACCCGCTCTCAGTTTTCCAAGCCTATTAAAGGCAATACCAGGCTTTACACTAAATTCCCTCAAGGCGCAACTTACACAAAATGAAGCGGGGGTACCTTGTACCCAACCTACGGGGCCTTAGTAGAAAAAGAATAGGTTAAATGGCCCAAAATGCAAAACTGAATGGAGGCGTGAATTTGCACTCCTACATGAAATTTCTTAAAACCTAAGAGGCACAAGGCCGATGAAACAGGGGCTATTCCCAAACTATGGAGGTGACTCGTATAATGAATAAATTTAACACATTAAGGAAGAGTAGAAAATTATTTACCAAAACGTAGTCACCTCAAGTCAAAATGAAGGGGAGCTCGAGAGGGTAAAGCACTCTCTATCCCCGATTTACAGTTACAGATATATGCAGTTTTTACATAAGCCGGCACAAGTTTACATTTGTAGAAAGGTAGGTTACATTGTAAAAGTTTCGGACCTTACCCGCGGGTTAAACTGCTGAGCTAGCAAGAAATAAAGATGTTAAGCGGCCATTACCTTACTGAAGAACTGCTGCCAGATGGAAGGGGCGCTTCCCGCCTCCTGTTACACGTCCATACACTAAGTTAGATGTTGATGAAGTGGTCGAGAGGCAAGAAAATCAGCAGTTTTTATACCCTCAGGGAAGGTTCTAGACCTTTTATGAATAATTAAGATACACCCACAGGTTTTTATTGGCTACAGTACACAGTTACACACAAAATCGAAGAAGAAACCTGCGATTGGTGGGAAATTAATTACAGAAATTCTGGATCGGCTAAGTTCAAAACTGGCGGAAAGAAAGATTAATCTTGCCAACCCACAAATCAAAGAACGAAATTTAGCAAGGACAAAAACTTACGAGTACCAAATTTCTTCAAGAAAGTTCCTTCACCTCGCACCAGGGTGCATGATCACAGTTTTTAGGCAGTGACATCTATGAGAGAATGTCCAAACTTCTTGATAAATAGTAAACAAAAACACGTCGAAATTCACACAGTGACATCTTCAGAGGAAAAGTTTAAGTAGATCCAGTTTTTTAAGTTCACAGTTTCTCCTGTAGAGGAGTACTTTAAGGCGGAAAATTCGAATGTGTGGCGTAGAGGTGTACCCCCCACCGGTACAATTATTATTATTATTATTATTATTATTATTATTATTATTATTATTATTATTATTATTATTATTATTATTTCTTAATTTTCAACGGCCGTAGTCGTGTTGAAACACCGGATCCCGTGAGATCTTCGAAGTTAAGCAACATTGGGCGTGGTCAAGATTTGGCAAAGTTGCCACGCGCTGTTGGTGAGGGTAAGGGAATGGAGGAGCGGAAAGGAACTGGCCACCCTACCCCACGTAAACTCCGGCTCAGGCACACCTTTGCGGAGGTTCAGACATGCCCTCGGGCAGAATACACCCTTAACTTACTTTTCTTAATCTGTGTACCCTCCAGGGTCGGCTTTTTCCACGGACTCCACGAGGGATGCCATCTCTACCGCTTCAAGGGCAGTGTCCTGGAGCACGAGATATTGAGTCCGGGGATACAACTGGGGAGGAGGACCAGTACCACGCCCAGGTGGGCCTCGTCTGGTATGTTGAATAGAGGATTTGTGGGGGGATGGAAATTTTGGAAGGAACAGGCAGGGAAGAGGAAAGGAGGCGGCCGTGGCCTTAAGTTAGGTACCATCCCGGCATTTGCCTGGAGGAGAAGTGGGAAACCCCGGAAAACCACTTCCAGGATGGCTGAGGTGGGAATCGAACCCACCTCTACTCAGTTGACCTTCCGAGGCAGAGTGGACTCAGTTCTAGCCTTCGTACCACTTTTCAAATTTCGTAGCGGAGCCGGGAATCGAACCCGGGCCCCCGGGGGTGGTAGCTAATCACGCTAACCACTACACCACAGAGGCGATTATTATTATTATTATTATTATTATTATTATTATTATTATTATTATTATTATTATTATTATTATTATTATTTCATTTACTTCACTCAAAAAGAGCTAATAAAATATAAAAACCCGAGTGAGGTGGCCATGTGATTAGGATAGCCTAGCTGTGAGTTTGCATTCGGGAGAAGGTGGGTTCGAATGCCACAGTCGGCAGTCCTAAATATGGTTTTTCATGATATCCAATTTTAATATCAGGTAATATCAGGCTATACCTTAATGAAAGCCACGGATGCTTGCTTCCTACTTCTAGCTCTTCCCTATCTCGCCGGCGCCATAAAACCTATCTGTGTCGGCGTGATGTCAAGCAAATTGTAAAAAAAAAAAAAAAAAAAAAAAAAGTACTGCTGGAAAAGAAATGTATTAAGGGGTAACAGAAGATTGTTTAAGAAGGTGGTACAAATAAAGAGACATAGAAAGACAAACAATAAGTAACGGCAAAAGAACGCTAGTAGAATTTTGTAAAATAATTGTGAATATGCCAATAAGAAACCAGGAATCAGGCATTAAAAAGAAAAAATAACGAAAATCAATGCATTTTATGTCATACACATAATTGGGGAAGTGACATATCTGCTAAAAGACTGTAAAGAAATGAGAATCATTCGAGAGAAAATAGATGGGAAAGAGATTGGTAATATGAAAATGAACCTGAACTTTACACATTTGCCAAGCTATTAAATAGAGAATGGAAGAAACCAGGAAGAATTTTTTTTAAAAAAGCCCAAGGCGCAACAGCTCTGTTGGGCCATGGCCTACCAAGTGACCGCTGCTCAGTCGGAGGGCCTGCAGATTACGAGGTGTCGTGTGGTCAGCACGATGAATCCTCCCGGCCGTTATTCATGGCTTTCTAGACCGGGGCCTCTATCTCACTGTCAGATAGCTCCTCAATTGTAATCGCGTAGGTTGAGTGGACCTCAAATCAGCCTTCAGATCCTGACCTGGTCAGGAATCGAATCCAGGGACTCCAGGTAAGAGGCAGGCACGCTACCCGTACACCGCGGGACTGGCTGAAGAACATCAAAATTGTGTAACATCATAAGAAGAATATGGGGGAAAGAAACAGAGAAAATGCATGTAGTTGTGGAGGAGGAATTCTTAACTGTATAACCTAGTTAAAGTCTACCGGGCTGAGCGGCTCAGACGGTTGAGGCGCTGGCCTTCTGACCCCAACTCTCTCCCCTGATGGTGTCATCCGTGACTGCGAGCTTAGAGCATTAATTAATTCATTCACTACAGTCCTGATGGGCCTTTCTGCTCAGTCCAAAGATCTTCAGATTACGAAGTGATGCATGGTCAGCGCAACGAATCCTTTCGGCCGTTGTTTTTTGTCTTCTAGATCGGGTTCTCTATGTCACCGTCTGTTAGCTCCTGAATTGTTTTCAGACAGGCTGAGTAGACCTCAGTTCGAGATTAAAAAATCCTTGCTTTGGCCGGGAATCTAATCCGTGGCCTCCCAGTAACAGATATACTCTCAACCCCTAGACCACGAGGTAGGCTAAATGACTCTCACAACCTTCGGCTCACTGCAAGATAACTTACATGTATCGTGTTTTTCCTTCCAGTACTGTGCAGAAACACGACTTCTGTGAAATAACTTCACCTTGGTTTTAGATATTATCGCGGAATAAGTAGAAAATTCTTGTCTGCAATCAAACGCGATTAACCGCTGATAACTGATAACACGAGGCCTTAACCTTATTCCCAGAGTCCAATCCACCCGCTCCGCGTCCTTTGCTTTCAAATATTAGCAACATACAAAACGTAAAATTGAAGAAGAAAGCTCCACATATTCGTCACGTGAACAAGTTCGTGAAATTTAGTTCCGCGTGTTCGTGCTGACTCGTATGTTGTCGACAGTAATCGCTCGGCTCATCTTCCGCGCCACACTACTATATAACAGTGACAATGGCAGTAACTAAGCAGTACAATGCGCACCTGGAGTATACTGTGCGTCGCAGTCCTGGTTTGTCGCACGGTGCTGACAGAGGAAGTGGGGACTGAACTCAAACTCCTCCATGTGGTGAGTAAACCTCATCTGACGTTCTATAAACCATGTGATTGTGCTGCATTGCACAACAATTGTTTGTACGAGCTTTATGTAGCTAGGATACGGTTTTTTAAAATTATAATTAAGAAATTCGCGAAGGCTTACGTTTGCTGGTTATTATAAGAAATGCGAGTTATAATTACAAGGATAATAATGCAATCCTATTGGCTTCTGAATCTGTTCAAGATCTGGTGCCAATTTCCATCGTAATAGAGTAGTTTCAATTTGAACATGTGACTTAATGATGTGCCTTAGAGATTAGGTTAATGTGCCCTTATTTTAGCGTCTAGATTACATTCGTCCGCCTCTGTGGTGTAGTGGTTAGTGTGATTAGCTGCCACCCCCGGAGGCCCGGGTTCGATTCCTGGCTCTGCCACGAAATTCGAAAAGTGGTACGAGGGCTGAAACGGGGTCCACTCAGTCTCGGGAGGTCAACTGAGTAGAGGTGGGTTCGATTCCCACCTCAGTCATCCTGGAAGTGGTTTTCCGTGGTTTCCCACTTCTCTTCCAGGCAAATGCCGGGATGTTACCTAACTTAAGGCCATGGCCGCTTCCTTCCCTCTTCCTTGTCTATCCCTTCCAATCTTCCTATCCCGCCGCAAGGCCCCTGTTCAGCATAGCAGGTGAGGCCGCCTGGGCGAAGTACTGGTCATCCTCCCCAGTTGTATCCCCCGACCCAGAGTCTGAAGCTCCAGGACACTGCCCTTGACGCGGTAGAGGTGGGATCCCTCGGTGAGTCCGAGGAAAAAGCCAACCCTGGAGGGTAAGCAGATTAAGAAAGAAAGAAAGGTACATTAGGGTCATACATTTCAGAAGATGTTATGAATGAGTTACTTAGCACCAGGATTTTCTGAACAGATGATGTATAACGGATTTGCGAGTTCCTCATTACAACAGTTCAGGTGACATTCATGATCAAATATTCTTCTTCTAAATGTGGTACAGTCAAACTGTAAATGGTCCGCCGTTTGAGAATATCCAGAAAAGCACAGATAGTTGTATGCAGTCTTCTTCTTAATTTCACACACCTGTAGGGTCACCGGTGCAAACTGTGTCGTGCATGTGTGGATTTGGCCCTGTTTTACAGCCGGATGCCCTCCCGACGCAACCCTATATGGAGGGACGTAATCGCTATTGCGTGTTTCTGTGGTGGTTGGTAGTGTAGTGTGTAGTTTGAATATGAAGAGGAAAATGTTGGGAAAAACACCCGAACCAGAATATTTAATTAGACGCGATTAAAATCCCCGACTCGGCCGGGAATTGAACCCGGGACCCTCTGAACAGAAGGACAGTACGCTGTCACTCAGCCAAGGAGTCGGACTGTAGTATTGTTATTTCTGCTCCTGTCAGAGATGTACTCAGTGTACACAGTTACACCAGGCCTATATAGATTTAGACAATAGTAAGTAATGAAATAAAGTATTATCGATTCAAAGGATTTTAGCCGAAACTTCGGATTCGCCAATATCATGAGCTTTCGGAACAGTTAGATAGAGTAGAGCCGGTTAATCATGACACGTGCACGATGAGTCGCGGCAAAAGTCCTACGGTACTTGAACAGGTTATTCTTGTTACTGACCACTCCAGTACGAAGACGATTCAAATCAAAACTCGTAAGGTGGATTCTTGGTCGCAAGGAGGTAGTTTGTGAACAAGTAAAAAACAACAAAAATTAATAATACTCCATAACGTCAGCCTCTGTGGTTTAGTGGCTAGTGTGATTAGCTGTGACCACTGGAAGCCCGGGTTCGATTCCCGACTCTGCCACGAAATTTGAAAAGTGGGCTGGAACGGGGTCCACTCAGTCTCGGGAGGTCAACTGAGTAGAGGGGGTTCGATTCCCTTCTCAGCCATCCTCGAAGTGGTTTTCCGTGGTTTCCAACTTCTTCTCCATGCAAATGCCGGGATGGTAACTAACTTAAGGCCACGGCCGGTTCCTTCCCTCTTCCTTGTCTGTCCCTTGCAATCTTCTCATCCCCCACAAGGCCCCTGTTCAGCATAGCAGGTGAGGCCACCTGGGCGATCTACTGGCCATCTTCCCCAGTTGTATCCCCTGACCGAACGTCTCACGCTCCAGGACACTACCCTTGAGGCGGTAGAGGTGAGGTCCCTCGCTGAGTCCGAGGGAGAAACCAACCCTGGAAGGTAAACAGGTTAATAATAATAATAATAATAATAATAATAATAATAATCTTATTGATTTTACGTCGGCTCGGATGGTGTTAAACAGGGTTGTCAGATATATGAAATCAAAATACGCGATCGAGGAAATCAACGGGCTCGTATTCTGCAAGTTATACATTTTGTTTCAAAATGATAATCTTATTATTATGTTGACATCATAGTGCAGTTTATTAATGCATGCCTTAACATTTATACACAGACTGAAACGTGCAGTACCGAGCAAGCTGGCCGCGCGGTTTGGGTCCTGTAGCTATCAACTTGTATTCGGGAGACGATGGGTTCGAACTCCACTGTCGGCAGCCCTAAAGATGATTTTCGGTGATTTCCCATTTTACACTAGAAAAATGCTGCGGCTGTAGCCTGCTTTTTTAAAAAAATTATTTGGCTTTAGATCAGTTACAGTCCAAACAGCCAGCTGGATTTAGCTTGCCTTAATGCTACGGTCGATTCCAATTTCTATCCCATCGCCACCGTCAGACCTGCATTTGTCGGTGCGACGTAAAACAAATAGAAAAAGGAATTCGTTTATTTAATTATTCATACCAGTTCTTTCAATTTCAATATATTTTCAATTCTTTGTTGCTAACAGTATTTTTTTTTGTCATTCTTAGCAATTTCATTAAACTGCCCGCATGACATTGAAGCCATATTTACAGAAATGAACAGAACATAATATTTCTCAAAGCTGACAATTCACACGAACATGCGGTGAACTCGGACTACCTCACGTAGCTGTCCGCTATTACGCGCCTTATTCGCGAAGATGGACAACCCGAGAACTGCAAACAATAAAATAAAAATTAAAAAACTTTAAAAATCTACGAACTCACGCCAGTTAAAGAAACCAAGAGTGAAGAAACCTACCCTTTTCAAAAGAAAGAAGAAAAGTTCTTGGCCGGGCTGAGTGGCTCAGTCGGTTGAGGCGCTGGCCTTCTGACCCCAACTTGGCAGGTTCGATCCTGGCTCAGTCCGGTGGTATTTGAAGGTGCTCAAATACGTCAGCCTCGTGTCGGTAGATTTACTGGCACGTAAAAGAACTCCTGCGGGACAAAATTCCGGCACCTCGGCGTCTCCGAAAACCGTAAAAGAGTAGTTAGTGGGACGTAAAACAAATAGCATTATTTATTATTAAAAGCTCTTGGCACTTATCAGAGGTGGAAATACTGGCGTATTTCTCTCGAGGTTAAAAATACGGGACATCTGACCGGGACGCGGGACATTTAATACGAATGTGGTAGTCTCATAAAATGCGGGACGTACTGCAACCCTGATCTATATCGGAGCGACGCAAAAAAAAAAAAAAGCGCAATCTGTCATGTGAGGGTCATTCATGCATTTTCTTCCGAGTCGCACGAGTAGTAAATAATGCAAATGTTGGTCATTCATTTTTTTCTGAATCTTTGATTAGGTTTGGGATATTTTTGTTGACTTTAATATCGTGGTGCTATGATATTATTACTAAAATATTCTCTTTTCAGAACTGAAATATATCTCTTTTTTTAATTACAATTTGCTATACGCCGCACCGGCATAGATAGGTCTTATGGCGACGATGGAATAGGAAAGGAATAGAAGTGGGAAGAAAGCGATCGTGGCATTAAAGTAGAGTCCCAGCGTATGCCTGCTGTGAAAATGGGAAACTACGGAATACCATCTTGAGGGCAGCCGACAGTGGGGTTCGAACCCACTATATCCTGAAACCAAGCTGATAGCTAGGTGATGCAAACCACCCAGCTACTTGCTCGGTTATATCATTTGTATTTTTAAGCGATAGCTATGTATTTCGAGCACACTATCTCTTTCTTTATTACGGTCGATAACCTCTTTGAGTGGGTACTGAAAACAACAGAAGCACCAAAACTGGTTATATCTTAAAGTATGACCTACATTTTTAATTTTCCTCTTTTCCATCGCCCTTCTCCACTGCTGAAGTTAGCCAAGTAGATCGCTAGGCGTTGTTGCTAAATCTTCTCTTGGCTTAAGATCGGCTTGATAGCCATAGCTTCAAATACAAACATATCGTGCCGGTAGCGGTGCTATAGCGCGATTCTGTCAGCTTGGAGCTGCGTGTTCAAATCCCTCCCACGGCAAAGGTTCGATTAGTGCTCTCAAGCCTGCCTTCAGACCGCTGTCACCATAGCAGGCGAGGCCGCCTCGGCGACTCCCCAGCTGATAAAATGATAACGGCGCGAGATATCAAATTATTTTTCCAAATTATTTATCAGTGTGACCAACCGTCTAACACTCATATACACTGTTCAAGTTGTTTTCGACCACCCTGTATTTTACTTGTTGATAGCTTTCCCGCTGGTACGCATGTGGAATTTTTGATATAAGTCACATCCGTCCGCCTCTGTGGTGCAGTGGTTAGCGTGATTAGCTGCCACTCCTGAAGGCCCGGGTTCGATTCCCGGCTCTGCCACGAAATTTGAAGAGTGGTACGAAGGCTGGAACGGGGTCCACTCAGCCTCGTGAGGTCACCTGAGTAGAGGTGGGTTCAATTCCCACCTCAGCCATCCTGGAAGTGTTTTTCTGTGGTTTCCCACTTCTCCTCCAGGCAATTGACGAGATAGTACCTAACTTAAGGCCACGGTCGCTTCCCATCCTGGAAGTTGTTTTCCGTGATTTCCCACTTCTCCTCCAGGCAAGGGCACGGCTGCTTCCCTCTTCCCATCCCCCCACAAGACCGCTGTTCAGCATAGCAGGTGAGGCCGCCTGGGCGAGGTACAGGTTCCCCTCTCCAGTTGTATACCCTGACGGAAAATCTCACGCTCCAGGACCCTTGAGGCGGTAGAGTTGCTGAGTCCGAGGGAAAAACCAAACCTAGAGTCTAAACAAATTAAGAAAGAAAGAAAGAAAGAAAGAAAGAAAGAAAGAAAGAATTAGTCACATCCCTGTGGTTCGGATTCCATGTAAACCTAGATTTTTTCTGCTGGTTTAACGTCACACTAACACACTGGAGGTATTTAGTGACGAAAAGATGAGAAAGGGCTGGGGTTTGGAAGGTAGCGGTTGTGACTTGAATTAAGGCATATCCCCAGGAATTTTCTGGAAATAGAAGCCACGGGAGACCATCTTCAGGACAGCCGACGGTGCGATTTGAACCTACCATCTCCCGAATGCAAGCTCGCAGTTCCGCAACACTGACCGCACGGCCAACTCGCTTGGTCAGTAGAGATCTCATAAATATGACCACGATATCAAAGGTCACATGAAACAACTATTTGTCTTGCTTTTTTAATGCTTTCTTGACTAGGGTTATCCTTCTTATTCTGTTGTCTTCTAAGGCTTCTCAGATAACAAAAAAGTTACGATTTGCTTTTCGTCGCACCGACATAGACAGGTCTTTATGGCGACGATGGGGTAGGAAAGTGCTAGGAGTGGGAAGGAAGCAGCTGTGGCCTTAACCCATTTGTACCCAACTTATTTCATTTGAGAATTTTTAACACACTTATTTTTCAACTAGTTAATCTCAATATAAAAAACAGGTATTTGCGATATTAGTCCATTATGAGGTCATTGACCTTGTATTTGAGCATGTTCCATTATTGGAACAGCGGGCCCAGGAGGGTGACGTGATCTCTTCTGTTCACTGGATTACCGATCTGAACTTTTTGTGGAAAACAGTGACGGGGTTTCTAATTTTTTAAAAGAAACACAAGTTAGGAAACAATATTTTATACAATTCTAGCAAAAAATGTAAATAGACAGATTACAGTTACATTCTACAGTGGTCACTAATACGAAAACACAAAAGCCAACCAGCTTTTGAAAAAAGATCAAATATCACATTGTATCTGACAGTCTACTTTTGATGGAATGGAACAAAGCAGTATGCATGTAAGGAGACGTTGCACTTTGCACACTTCATGGTGGAGTTGTTCTTGCACTGGCCGCATCGAGATTGCTTCTCGGACTCTATGATGAGGTGTCCCTTCGCTAGTGACCCTTTTGTCTACAGCCCGTACCTGCTGATTAGAAAGTGGTCTGCCAATAATTGATCTTTGCTTGTATTTCTGCAAGTAAGTCTTTGTTATGCGGCGGGTAAATGTAAGAAAATCTAAAGGCTCAGATTTTTAAGAAGGTGTCCAACGATATAAAAGCCAGGCATTATTTACTGAAGCAATGAGAGGAAATGCAATGAGCTGCCAGTAGCACTTCTTTCCCCGTATATTCACTCTCAGCTTAGACACATTTCTATCCATACGGTCTCAGCCTTCCATATACTGATTGTAGAACGACACACTTTTCGGCTGTTCTGTTTCAATGGTTCTTTTTTTTCAACGTTGCTCCCATCTCTTTGCTTTTCCTAGAGAAGACATTTCAGCTTGTGTGGACGCAACAGTTACAACAGGGTTGTCGTTGTACTGAACAAGAGTGATGCCAGAATGGCTATCAGTCAGTGGTGGGGGGCTCTTAGGAGCACAGGAGCACGTGAACACCCAGTTTTAATACAACTTTACGCATTCATGGATAATTTAAAACTTTCCTTTCTTTCGACCTGATTTCAACAATCGATCGAAAGCATTCGACTTATATCGAAGCTCCGTTACACCGACAGTTGTTCGTTTTGACTGACAGTGCAGCGAGCACACTGGGTAATGCGCTATTGTGCTGAAGACTATACGCATGCGCAAAGCAGATGACGTCATGGTTTATGCACTGATATTCCCATTAGCGAGGAGCACGGTAAGGTACGTGCTTTGCCGTCTTGAGCAATCCTCAAACCAGTGGCAGTATTACAGTTGACCACAAGAGTCCGCCTCCTCCCCTATTACTGTTAGCCACAGCCCCGCAGGAGATACTATTGCATTACATTACCGGCAGATTTCGCTAGTAATTCTGAATAGGCATTTTCTAGCTCGTGAACAGATGTTCGCAATTGCGGGAAGAAGTTTGCTTTACCTTGTGACTGGAAAATCTTTTCAATTGAAATTTATTTGAGTGTTGTATTGTTTTGCTTCTCTGTTTGTATGGTTTGTAACCATGGTATTCTTTGTGTAAGAGGAAATGAATTCAGTTCAGTTAATTTTAACCAGCGAAATATTAACCGTCCGCCTCTGTGGTGTAGGCCCTAGTGGTTAGTGTGATTAGCTGTTACCGCCGGAGGCCCGGTTCGATTCCCGGCTCTGCCACGAAATTTGAAGAGTGGTACGAGAGCTGGAACTGGGTCCACTCAGCTTCTGGAGGTCAACTGAGTAGTGGTGGGTTCGATTCCCACCTCAGCCATCCTCAAAGTGGTTTTCCACTTCTTCTCCAGGCAAATGCCGGGATGGTACCTAACTTAAGGCCATGGCCGCTTCTTTCCGTCTTCCTTGTCTATCCCTTCCAATTTTCCCATCGCCGACCAAGGCCCCTGTTCAGCATAGTAGGTGAGGCCACCTGGGCGAGGTACTGGTCATCCTCCCCAGTTGTATCTCCCGACCTAATGTCTCACGCTCCAGAACACTGCCCTTGAAGGCGGTAGAGGTGGGATCGCTCGCTGAATCCGAAGGAAAAACCAACCCTGGAGGGCAAGCAGATTAAGAAAGAAATATTAACCTATCAGGGTAAGTTAGAAATTATAAGGCTTGGGCCGGTCAGACCAGATTTGATTATTGAGAACCTTACAAAAACTGACAAACGCGACTATAGGCGTAAGTTTAAGACAGAAATGTACGAAACATGCAAGTGGCTCTGTGGATGGTGGTCTAGGAGTGCGCCTTTTTGTTTGCCCTGTTTATTGTTCAACAAAGAAAGAAGTGTGTGGAATTTAGCTGGATGCACAGACCTTGCTCATTTGAGTGCAAAAATAAATTAACATGAAAAGTTTCATGCACACAAAAACGCGAGTATTGAATTCCCTATGCTAGTGCTGTCTGTAATTTCCAAGACGAGAAAAAAATAACATGTGATAGAGCAGAACCCTGATTAACAGAGATAATGTGGAGACTATTGCGGTCAATTCGGAAACAATTATTAAAAAAAAAATCGACCGGTAAATGCGGCGCACATTATTTCCATGCTTCTCGTCGTACCTAGGTGAACTTCGTGCTATTTAAAAACCAAGAATAGTGCTCGCATCCTTCAATATCCGCAGTGTACTAAATTTATTATGAATTTTACTTTTGTTCTACACTAACAGATTAGTCTAGTATAAAATTTATCCTCGGTTACAGGGATTCTACTGAAATCTCTCTATTAAATATAAATATAAATAATAATGACTAATGGAATTTGGGAGCCATAAATATACAAATAAATAATTCTTAAACTTTGCCGGCTGTTGAAACTCATCTTCAGGGTCGTTGCCTTGTGACAAGGAGATCTGAATCACTTGATACCTAAAAAATTAATATTGGAAAAGGAGTCCATCTGGTAATTTCCCCCACCCATAGAAATTAAACAGAATATATATTAATCTCATACAATATACTTACCACGAACCTGCTACGCAGGCGTAGCAGGGGGAGAGGTGATACTCCCACGTGGCGCGTCCCAGGTGGCGGATAGGGGGGTCCTAACCGGCTTGCCGGCGGACTTGAGGGAAATAAAATACCTTTCGCGGACCAAACACACCCCCCCTGTGGGTGGGGGAGGCTGACGAATAATACACCCACGGTATCCCCTGCCTGTCGTGCGAGGCGACTAAAAGGGGCGACCAAGGGATGAATGAATTAGAACCATGCCACTACTTTTGATTCGTACCATCATGCGGGGAACACCATGGGTTGCATGTACTTGCGAGTAGTATCACTAGCATGGTACGAAATATGTTTGTGATTCGTTGCAGTAAAAAGCCTGGCCTGGTGGATTCCAGTACCCGTGCTTTGTACCCATGTGGGCAACACCGCGGGTCTGGGCGTAGCCTGTGAGTTGTACCACTATATGTGCGACACCGTGGGTCTGCGTTGCCTGTGATTAGTACTCACTATGTGCGGAACACCACGGGGCCCTTGGGACCGGCACCCGTGACTAGTACCCTAGGTGCGGAAACTCATCGGTTTGCGTTGGCTGTAAGTGACGCCATTGTGTGCGAAACACCATAGGTCTGCGTTACCTGTACGAAGTACAATGCTTGTGAGTAGTACCATCTTTTGTGGAACACCGTGAGTCTTCGCTACTTCTGATTAATACCCCAACATGACACATACCATGGTTCTATTTTACTCGCGACATGTACCATTCTGTGGGGCCTTAGACGTGGATTTTGCACCCCCTTTAGACACCAAGCATCATTGTGCTTTATAAGTGATACCTTGGTCGGTTTTACTGTTATTTTCGTTCTCTATTGAATCCGATTCACTGTATTTTTTGTTTGTTTTGTGTTTTGTTGGGTTCCTGTCCATCCATTCATTCATGACATTTTTTTTATTTTTATTTTGGTCAGTGGATGCCTTTGTAATTTTTGTTCTTTCATTTCGTACCATTAGGGGCCGATGACCTCGATGTTAGGCCCCTTTAAACAACAAGCATCATCATCATCAATATACTTAGTCAATTAAACCTGTATTTACGTAGAAATCCGAGCAGAGCTCGTCGTGATACACCCTTGAACATATATAACAAAATAAAGAGAATATTGATATAAATAATAAATGTCTTAATTTATGAAATAACTCTCTCTCAATAACTGGTACTCAGTTTATTCCGCAACGCAAAATATTCACACGCAGTCATGACTCATTTTTCAAGAATGGACTCCACTTTGCTGATGGCGTTGGTATAGTTTGAAAAGGCCCAACACGTTACCTTACGTAGACTCTCCGTAGAATTATATATGGCTAACATTCATAACCATAGAATGTTGTTACACTCCAGCATCTTTCTCCCTGGTTCCTTCAACAGCAGATCTCGAACTCCCAACATGGCATGGGACATCTTCCCACAACTCGTACAAAACACCTCTCCGATTACCACCAGTATCACATCTGCACACTGCAAGCTGCAACTTCCAACTCTCGACGCGTGCTTGCACCACACTAGCCCAAGCCAACACAACAGCATCTTAAAATAGCCCAATTCCTGGAATTTTCCACCTCAGCTCCGTCAACACGTAAACCCCCGCTCGGAGACTCGTCACGTACACAACCGGGAGATAAACTGAGTGATCGAAACACACTAGTCCCAAATAAAATATAGAGAGTATCCATAATAACGAGAGTTCCAAAAAGAGTTACTAAGCCGCGACGGCTAAATACACACATAAATGAAATATACACATGAATAAATAATAATAATAATAATAATAATAATAATAATAATGACAATAATAATAATAATAATAATAATATCTGACCGGGGTTTGTTAGGTTACAATACTCCCCCTTTGTTTTCCAACAGATGCAAATGTTGGCAAAACAACACAAATCAGGTGGCTGATGGCCCAAGGACAGCTCCTCAAACTACCCATAAAATATACAATATACAACATTAGGGATCCCGATGGTATCTCCTCAAATTGAACACATTATAAGTTCCAATACATTTCCTATTAGCATCAATTAAGGAATATGCACACCTCCCTATCCTTCTCGCAACAATAAAAGGACCCTTAAACAATTGAAAAAACTTAGACATGGTCTTATCCTCAGCGTTAGATGGGTGAGGCACTCGCAACAATACTTCATCTCCTACCTCTAAACTATCAGAGCACCTATTCTGAACTATCCTAGCACGTTTCTGACCAGACTTAACCAGCTTCTCCCTAGCAAGCTGTACAAATAGATCCTGAGGAACCTCCTCCACGCTCTCCAACCACAATATCTTGGCCAACTCAAAATCAGGCTTTCTCCCAAAGTGCACCTCAATGGGTGTAAGACCAGTACTCTCATGTCTTGTGACATTGAGCCAATTTTCCATCCTACTTAAATGTTCATACCAAGAGCTATGATTATGACTTACATAGGTCCTAAACATCCGTCCAAGTTCCCTCATGACTCTCTCAGACATGTTTCCACAAGGAAACCTTATAGACGAATATGTTACCTGAATACCTCTGTCCTGTAGAGTCTTCTTCCAGATGTTCGAAGTGAACTGTGAGCCGTGATCGGATAGGATCCTCCTAGAGTTACCGAATTCCTCGCAATACTTACTCACTGCATTGGCACATCCTCTAGCAGAAGCCTTCCGAAGTGGGTATAATTTAACAAATTTAGAGAACGAGTCAAGTATTACAAATATATATCGGTAGCCATACCTAGACTTAACCAACGGTCCATAGATGTCCACACACAGTAACTCACCTATATCCTCGGTTATCACAGCCTGCCTCGGCCCGTGCATATACCTATTTGGGTGTTTACACTTCTGACACACATCGCAAGTAGCCAAAGTCTGACGGACTTGTCTACCCATATTGCGCCACACAAAGTGATACTGAATTGCACATAATACCTTCTCCGCACCAAAGTGACCTAATTACTTATGGAAATACCAAATCATGTCTTTCCGCAAGGCTTGAGGCACTACAACCCTCCATACATCCTTATGACATATGCGAGCTACTAAACCACTCAGAAGTTTATACCTCATATTCCCTTTTTCCACAATAGTGTCAGGCTCAGCAGCCTCTAACTCAAATAAAATATCACACAACTCCTCATCCTGTCCCTGTTCCAATTTCATCTTCGAGAGTTTCCTTCTCTCCTCTCTACACTCGTCATACTTACCAGCACATACCAAGATATTCTCACTAAAATCAGTGCTGACCTCATCAGCTGTCACAGAAATATTCCGACTCATATAGTCAGCTAACACATTATCAGTACCCTTAACATGAACAACTTTAGGGTCATACTCCTGTATCGCCAGAATCCAGCGTGACATCCTGTTGGAGGTTAACTTACACGTTTTCATAAAGACAAGAGCATTATGATCTGTATGGATCTCAAAAGAATGGCCTAAAATGTAAATGCGGAATTTCTCTAAAGAATAAACAATCGCTAAAAGTTCCTGTTCGCTCGTAGTATACCGCCGTTCCGCTGTGCTAAGTCCTCGACTTGCCAGGGAAACAATGCCTAGATTACCTTGTTCATCACGCTGACAGAGAGCACCAGCTATACCTGAATTAGACGCATCCGTCATTACAATATAAGGCTTCTCAGTACATGGAAATTTCAGCGTGACAGCTTGGCGGAATCCACTTTTCAGGCGCTCAAATGCCTCATTGAGGTCATGGTTCCATCTCCATTTCGCATTCTTTACTAATAACTCGCGGAAAGGTTCAATTAAAGAAGAGTATCTGATTACAAAGCGCCTGAAATAATTGCAGAGACCTAAAAAGGACCTTAACTGCTTCGCATTGCGTGGGGTGCTAGCATTGAAGATGCTGTCCAGTTTCTCCCCCTGTGGTGTGACCCTGTTCCGATTGATGGTGTGCCCCAGAAAACTAATTTGATGCGTTGCGAAATTAGATTTAGATAGCTTCAAAGTGAAGCCCGCTTCCCTTAATTTTGTAAAAACACTCCGTAAGTGTGTCATGTGTTCAGAAAATGTACGAGATGCAAGGACCAAGTCGTCAATATAACACGTAGTGAATTCCTCTGTGTCCGGCCCTAGTGCAATAGATAGGGCTCTAATAAGCCCTGATGACGACGTCTTGGTTCCGAAAGGAATTCTGGTGAATTGAAACAACCTGTTCTTATAGAGAAAAGCAGTAAAAGGCCGGTCCTCCACCCGTAATGGTACCTGCCAGAAACTACTACGCAAGTCAACCGCAGTAAACCAATGACAACCTTCAAATCTCTGAACTAAACTCTCAATATTCTCAGGCCTCTGCTGATCCTCAGCTATCCGACGGTTCATAAGCCTAGCATCTAAACACAGTCTCACAGACCCATCCTTCTTGCCAATAACAACCAAAGGATTAACGTACTTGCTACAGGAAGGCTCAATAATCTTACCTGTAAGCATATTATGTATCACTTCCTGTACCGCCTGAGCATGAGCATGAGGAATCGGATATCTAGGACTATTAAAACTAGACCTATCTAAAATATCAAATGAGTGTTCGTACACAGTAGTACACCCTAATTCACCAGAGAACACCTCCTTGTTCTCCATCAAAACATTCAAAAGTTCCCTCTTCTGCTGCTCCTCCAGGCATGTCTGTCGCACCGCTTTCTCCACCTCACTGACCAAATCCTGACTTTCCGATACCATACTGTCATTAATTCTGATACTTGCATTATTAACTTTAACATCGACTTCATCCTCAACAATTTCCTCAATAACCTGAATATGACTACAATGAAGCACAAAACTACTCCTATTCACCTGATAATTAAGCTTAATCGGTTTACGTTCTTCACCAACAAGAAATTTCAAAACAGCAGTATCATAGTCAATCACACACTTGGTTTCAGATAGCCAGTCATTCCCCAGTATAACGGAATATACCAGATTAGGCACAACAAGACAACATTGCAACATGGTCTGACCACCAACCTCAATAGGAACAATAACCTGACTACGAATACGATTACTCTTAGCACCAGCTGCTGTGATAATAAATGTGTTCCTCACAGGAATCTCCTCAATAATCTCACCTCTACGACGAGCTTCCTCACAAAATTTAAAATTTACACAAGACTTATGACTCCCCGAGTCTACAAGCAATTTCTCCTTCACACCCCATATGGTAGCCTCCATAGCTGGGTTGATCAATAATTCAGACGAACCACCTTCCTTAGCACTATCCTGGTCACACAACAAATCCTTACCAACATCAATCTCAAAAGCCTCCCTGATAACATGGATTTGCACATCAAGTGGGGATCTCCTAACGGACCTATTTAGGACATCCCGTTGGAGTTTAAATTCTGATTCTGCTGATTACCACTATTATTACCTCTCTCATCCCTTCTCCCCCTATCATTCAAATCCCTAGACTGATTACTAGAATTAAAATTCCTACTATCTTGATTCCTGAAATTAATCCTGGTTTCTTCCTGCCTATTCCCATTACCCTGATCCCTTCTGCTATAGTCATGCCCATTCCTACGATTACTTTCAAATGCTACTCCTCTCCTGTGATTATTTTCCCCCACACTCCTATGTCCTACCTGCCTACCCAAAGAATCGAAACGTTGCAACAGCCCTTCCATTCCCTTAATGGTCTTAACCTGCTGGATGCACATGGCCAACTGAATATCTTCATTAAAATGTCTAGCCATCCTCCTAACAATATCCTGCTCTGGCAAACTCTCTTCTAAGTTCTGACTAATAGCCACGTGCACAAGAAAATACTCCGTACGAGAAATACCCTCATTACCCTTATACTTCCCAGCCATAATCCTATCTCTTTCCCTACCCTGAATCTCCTCATCCCAAAACTTATCCATAAACAACTCCCTGAATCCCCTTAAACCCTTAATATGACCTCTATAAACATCATACCAACTCCTAGCTTCACCCGTAAACGCACTTGCTAACATATCATCTACCAAGTCCCACTCTAACACACCTTCTTCCAAGCTCCTAGTAAAACGTTTCTCCACTACCTTGAGAAATTCCAGAGGGTTAAACTGCTTACCATTAAACTTAGGCAGCTCAATTTCCTTAATAATATGCCTTTGTATGCTAGAACTCTGAACATCACCTGAGGACCTGACTGATTGAATCTTTTCGTCAACCCTCTGTAATACATCTGCCTTCCATACATCAATATGACTAGCGTTCTCTCTGACCTGATGTTCAATTACACCTTGTTTACTTATCACATTGTGAATACTGTTAAAGTTATCTAAAATTTTATCCTGACATTTAGAATTATTTTCAACAAGTTTAGCTTCAAGATTATTAGCAACGTTACAAATTACTCGGTTAAATTCACTTTTATTTGATTCAGATATACCCCTAATTTCTTCAATTTGCCTATCATGCTCAGACAATTTACCATTAATTTCTACACATTGATAGTTTAATTCCTTCCTCATCTCCATAATACCTGAATCGACTTTCTCACTTAACCTCTTTACTTGATTATCCATCCTATCACTAATTTCCTGAACTTGTTTTTCAATTTTAGCAACATTAATTTCCATTTTCTGATTATTATTCTCAAGTTTACTTTCAAGTTTCTGTGTTAACTCATCATTCTGCTCTGTAAGTTTTCTTTCAAGTTTATTAGTAAATTCACTCAAAATATGAACTAATTGGTCTAGCTGCTGGTCACTATTATCGCTACTCTGCTCTAATAGAGATGATGAAGCATTGTCCCCGGTTACCATCGAATCTAACACAACATTTAAATTATTATCGCCCATTGTGGCTTCACTCTCTGAATTAATCATGTCAACGGTATAGTTTGCTCCCCCTGTACTACAATTAATATGCACTTTCCTTTCCACACTCCTATTTCTTAATTTTAACAGATTAATATTTTCTCTCGTCCAACTCATCACCTTGCGTTTCCCACATACGCAAAATTTCCACAAGACATATTATACACTCCACAGCGAACAAGAAATCTCCACAACAACTGTACATATCATGAAATCTGAGAGCAACTATACCATTTCTGTGTGCATACCCTATCGTGACTCAGATCAGTCTTGCCCCACGTTGC
Source organism: Anabrus simplex (assembly GCF_040414725.1). Lineage (NCBI taxonomy): Eukaryota > Metazoa > Arthropoda > Insecta > Orthoptera > Tettigoniidae > Anabrus > Anabrus simplex. The sequence continues at coordinate 468,021,740 of NC_090267.1, forward strand.
TAGCGACATTGAAATCTCTCTATTAAATATAAATATAAATAATAATGACTAATGGAATTTGGGAGCCATAAATATACAAATAAATAATTCTTAAACTTTGCCGGCTGTTGAAACTCATCTTCAGGGTCGTTGCCTTGTGACAAGGAGATCTGAATCACTTGATACCTAAAAAATTAATATTGGAAAAGGAGTCCATCTGGTAATTTCCCCCACCCATAGAAATTAAACAGAATATATATTAATCTCATACAATATACTTAGTCAATTAAACCTGTATTTACCTAGAAATCCGAGCAGAGCTCGTCGTGATACACCCTTGAACATATATAACAAAATAAAGAGAATATTGATATAAATAATAAATGTCTTAATTTATGAAATAACTCTCTCTCAATAACTGGTACTCAGTTTATTCCGCAACGCAAAATATTCACACGCAGTCATGACTCATTTTTCAAGAATGGACTCCACTTTGCTGATGGCGTTGGTATAGTTTGAAAAGGCCCAACACGTTACCTTACGTAGACTCTCCGTAGAATTATATATGGCTAACATTCATAACCATAGAATGTTGTTACACTCCAGCATCTTTCTCCCTGGTTCCTTCAACAGCAGATCTCGAACTCCCAACATGGCATGGGACATCTTCCCACAACTCGTACAAAACACCTCTCCGATTACCACCAGTATCACATCTGCACACTGCAAGCTGCAACTTCCAACTCTCGACGCGTGCTTGCACCACACTAGCCCAAGCCAACACAACAGCATCTTAAAATAGCCCAGTTCCCGGAATTTTCCACCTCAGCTCCGTCAACACGTAAACCCCCGCTCGGAGACTCGTCACGTACACAACCGGGAGATAAACTGAGTGATCGAAACACACTAGTCCCAAATAAAATATAGAGAGTATCCATAATAACGAGAGTTCCAAAAAGAGTTACTAAGCCGCGACGGCTAAATACACACATAAATGAAATATACACATGAATAAATAATAATAATAATAATAATAATAATAATAATAATAATAATAATAATGACAATAATAATAATAATATCTGACCGGGGTTTGTCAGGTTACACTACCATATTATTTGTGAAAAAGGAACCGTACAAGGAACTTTTGGTGAAGTGATTTATGTACCTATGTTACTTTTTTGCTGATTTGAGACATGAACAAAACTGTTGTTGTGAACCCCCTAAAAATTTTGTCAGGAGCCGCCACTGCTATCAGTTACTTGTTCAAAGGTACCACGTGGTCTCTTTAAAAGCTGTTTTGGGTCTGACAAAGGTGCCGTATCAACTCTGTTTCTCCTAACCGTTCCGGTTCTATTGTGTCCCAAATTTCTGAACTCTCTCAAGAGAGGAAGTGAAGAAGACATTGAAAAATATATTATACTTCTGATTACTTGGAACCACTCACCAAGTCCATGACAACGGACCCACCGACTCCAAGCTGTTGATTGGTGTTCCCTATACTTGCTCCTCGGTACGGTGTACCTTGGATGAGGTACCCTAAGTGACTACACATACACATATACCCAAATCTTATGGGTTTACCGTGTAAATGTTGCTTGGTGCCATGCCTGCTGTAGTACGGTATCATCGCTTCATCTACTGCAATATTCATGTCCCCGTGGTGAAACTGAAGCCACCTTTTGTTCAGTGTTTTCCACAAAGGTGTGACCTTGGCAAACTTATCACCTGCTTCTAAGTGGTTATTGTCACAAGCGTGCACATGTGTCATACATTTTATGAATCTGTTTCTGGACATAGCATCAGCAATGGCTTTGTTATTATAACATTCTGGACTCTGTTCCCAGTACATTCTAAGCCTGGAGACCTGAGAGTAACTAGAAACTAACAGCATTGCAAAAAAACACCCTAAGTTCTTCAACTGTACCATTCAGATTTGTTAAGCTCTACTGAAAAGCATACCTATTTGCACTGTCTCGAGACATTTCCAAAACCACGTCATCAAAGAATAGTTCGAACAGTTCGACTGGACTAAGCTCTTTCTCCAGTAGCCAATGTTTCACTACCCATTCTCTTTCGTTGCACATGGGCAAATCAGCATTCGACCAGTCGGCTTCTTCAGGAATAACACGTTTCTTCTTTTTGTGAGGCACTGCTGTGTCACCAGACGTAGAAGCAGTATTATGTATTTCTAAGGGATAAGGAATGTCATTTCTGCAACCCAGGTTTTCTTCTCTTAACTCACTATCCCTTTCAGCTGTCACGATGGCCACTGCGTTAGCAAGATGCTGGTTTCTAGAAAGCCGATCAATATCTGCTTCATCTTCCTCACCGCTATCTTCATCTGATACCTCCCAGGTATCAGGTGGTGAGATGATTATGTCAGCTCCCAAAATATTATCATCTACTCCCAGAATGTCAGCAATTTCATCTATAGTCAATCTGCGGAAAGAAAGAAAGTCAGTAATATACGTACCATAAAAGCAATTTCTAATAAATAAAGTTCAGTGACGCTATTCGGTAATACATGTTTTAACACATTAAAAAAAGAGTACTGGCTGTATTTCAACTAGTTTCTATACCAATTGTGACATTTCCCCTTAAAATAAAGGTTAGTCACCCGTAAAATGTTTGAAAGGGAAACCACTTTTCACGGTACCCTCTCGCGCCCGTTGTTCCAATATTGGAACATTTATGTTCCAAGATAATTTACAACTTATCAGAATTATCCTCCTGACTAACGAAACGCATATCCATTAAAGATTATATTCCAAAGGAATCATAGTTTCAAAGACAACGGTTAAGGAATTATGACTTACCTTTCCGATGAGCACATGCTGTTCTCAAGATGGGACAACTAATAAAGGAGAATTCATATCTTCATTGTTGCAACTGTTGAACATTTGAATTGTATGCCTTCAGAATAACCAACGTAACACTGTAAGAGAATAAATTTCCCCAAAAACAATAACCACTAGGAAACACACATTACTGAGTTCATGTTCCAATAATGGAACGACGGGTTCAAATGGGTTAATTAAGGTACAGCCTCAGAATTTTCCAGGCGTGAAAATGGGAAACCATCTTCAGGACTACCGACTGTGGGGTTCGAACCCACTATATCTCGAATGCAAGCTCATAGCTGCACGCCCCTAACCGCATGGCCAACTCCCTCGGTATGACAATAAAAACTATTACTATAGTACCATCAGATTTTCCCTCTCGTTGTTATTCGCTAAAATACGTTTGGTTTCTTTAACGTTTATTATCTTCATTTCTTCAGAGTTGTAATTGACATTCTATTTATGACTCTGCCGTGACTATATAAAGCTTAATTGCGTATTCCTTTTCCATTTACCTTGACACCATTAGATTTTGCCTCTATGATCCTAACCGTTTCTTTTTTAGATTAACCTTGATTAGATTTTGTTTGGTAAGATTAGGGCTATTGGGCTCTTTCTTCTGTTTGACCAGAAGATAACAATATTTTTAAAAATATAAATAATAATAATAATAATAATAATAATAATAATAATAATAATAATAATAATAATAATCTCTCTATTATCCATTTATCCTCCAGGGTTGGTTTTTCCTCGGACCAAGCCAGGGATCCCACCTCTACCACCTCAAGAGCAGTGTCCTGGAGCGTGAGACTTTGGGTCGGGAATGCAACTGAGGAGCAGGACCAGTATCTCTCCCAGGTGGCCTCAGCTGCTATGCTGAACAGAGACCTTGTGGGGGGATGGGGAGATTAGAAGGGACAGGCAAGGAAGAGGAAAGGAAGCAGCTGTGGCCTTAAGTTAGGTACCATCCCGGCTTTTGCCTGGAGGAGAAGTGGGAAACGGGAAACCGTGGAAAACCACTTCGAGGACGGCTAAGGTGGGAAGCGACCCCTCCTCTACTCGGTTGACCTCACGAGGCTGAGTACAGCCCGTTCAAGCCCTCGTACCACTTTTCAAATTTCGTGGCAGAGCCGGGAATCGAACCCGGGCCTCAGGGGGTGGCAGCTAATCACACAAACCACTACACAACAATGGCGGAATAATAATAATAATAATAATAATAATAATAATAATAATAATAATAATAATAATAATAATAATGACACGATGGGCTTAAGATAGTAGACTTCGTAGCAGCATTACGAATTATTCCAGACAGGCCTTATGTGTCTCTTGTCAGCACTGACAAAACGAAATCGAAGCCCTGTCCCACGTCCTAGAGCACTGTGCATACAATTAAACTGTAATTAATACCAGATATCACAACATTTATTCCATCCTGGCTACGAGCTTGAACGGTTCTATAGCTCATTCCACGTTAAGAAATCAGTACAGCTCTTATGGACCTACAAGGAGTGAACACACCCCCTCTGAGACACCCATAATTCCTCGTGATTAAGGGATATTATACTGTACTTTGTCATGTATTACGAAAGAGAGATAAAAAGGATGAGGCATCTTTGCCCGTGAGTTATTCAAATAACTACATAACATTTTATTTTTCATGAATACATTTGTAGGGAGGATTCACAATGACGGGAACAGCCATCGCTTCGTTGCCTTCCTTCATTTTCCTTCTTCTGTGTTGCTCTGGTACAAGCCTCGTGTAGTCCCTCACTCTATGAACCGCCCGCAGCTCACTTCTGTAGTGAAGTCATCTACAGTATTTATTTGTTGCGTATGTGTTTTCAGGCTTTAAATCAGTGCGTAGTTGTCTTGTGTTGAGAGAGAGTTTTGCGATACGCCTACTTTGTGATTTCTTTCTTTAACATTCATACTGTGATCTTTTGTAGAGTCATCTAAAGTATTCCTTGCGTCTCTTTTCTAGCCATTCTTGCCTGGAGAAATTTATTAAATGCAATTAAATGCATCCCTCGCCCCTCGAGCCCATAAACATGATTTGTCTATTTTCTCCCCCAGTCGGCCTTAAACTTCAATGCTGAGGTTTTTTAGTTTACCTCTGATTCTGTACAAACCAAGAATAGCCCCTGTAAACGCCACTGTCCCCTTCAGTTCATAGAAATAATTTGCAGCTTAGTTTCTTCCGCTTTTTGTCTTGAACTTAAAAACTGAATTTCACAAATTTAGGTGCCACCGTTTTCCCGTGAAGGTGTTGAGCAGAGCTGTTCGATATGGCAACCCTGTTGCCATAAGAGCAATTCTGTTTTCTTAACGTGGAATGGTTATCCATGAAGCAATTCACGGCATCTTAACTTTTGTCAGCACTCGTCGTACTTACAAACAAAAAAGCGGGTAAATAATAGACACAGCAGCCAGATTCCAGACTGATGCGATACAGCCAGTAGAAGTCGAGAAAGAGAAAAATACCTTCAATCCTTGATACTCCTATTGCCGGCCCGGTGGTGCAGGTGTAGCGTGCCTGCCTCTTACCCGGAGACCCCGGGTTCGATTCCCGGCCAGGTCAGGGATTCTTACCTGTATCTGAGGGCTGGTTCGAGGTTCACTCAGCCTAAGTGACGGTGAGATGGCGGACCCGGTCTAGAAAGCCAAGAATAACGACCGAGAGGATTCGTCGTGCTGACCACATGACACCACGTAAATTGCAGGACTTCGGGCTGAGCAGTGGTCGCTTGGTAGGCCATTCGGCGCTGTTGTGCCATGTTTTTTTAATACTCCTATTATCTGCATAAATACCACTTCAATATCCTGTAAGTTGTGGAACTTATCGTTGGAGTTACGTCGACCTCTGCAGTAGACTCAGAATTGAAAAAGACGGTCATCTACACAGCACTAAGGAATAAGGGCGTGTAAGTCTCTGGTAAGACCCAGTTAGAGTCTAGCTCCTGAGGGAGCAATAGTTTCATATTTTTCCATATAGTGTTTTAGAAAGTAATCGGAGCACTTCGGAAAACTTCGATCAGGGAGCTTTGGTTTTAAGTTGTAGCTCGTAATGTAGAGTAATGGATCTTGATGTGAACGGGGACGTTGCCTACGGGATAAGTAATGGCCTCTGCGGTCTTTTCAAGTACTAAATTGCAGAGGAGCAGCAGTTCAAATAGTGCCGCTAGATGTCAGGATATCCCTCCATTCCTCAGCACGATTCCAATTGGCATTACGAGAATTACTTGCACATAAAAGCAATTTTTTCATCATCTTTATGTCAACATCATTATCATCACCACCATTTCACCATTTCGAAGATGCAGGCGACTCGGAATGCCTGCATTGCTATTGAAACGAAGTGTCCGTTATATCCAAGGTCTCGGACTCCGCGTAAAAGCACATTGGCAAGATTTTAAAAATGCGTTTTAAGTAGAAAAGTGATATTTCTATGACGTATAATAAAAAACAATGTATCACACAGTAATTCAAGAAAAGCTCATGCGAGTCACATCGTTGCGACTGGAAAGTTCATATCCTCGTAGAAATAAAAATACTCCATACTGTATATTTACAGTAGGCTTTACGTAGCACCGACAAAGATAAGTTTTATGCCGACGATGGGATAGGAATGGACTAAGAGTGAAAAGGAAGAGGCCGTGGCCTTAATTAAGGTAATTGCCTGGTGTGAAAATGGGAAACTACGAAAAAACATGTTCAGGGCTCCCGACAATGGAATTTGAACTCCCGAATGCAAGCTTACAGCTGCGAACCTGTAACCTCATTGCACCCTCAAAGAATTACATTTACCTTCCTACTGCGCTACGTGGCGGCAAACTCAACGAAGTTTTCCGAAGTGCTCCGACTATTTTCTTACAGCGTTATGCGGCGAAACACGAAACTATTGCTCGCTCAGGAGCTAGACTCTTGTGTTAGAGTATGGTTCCAGTGTATAACCAGCACTACTTGATATGAGAATTGGAAAAGTCCAAAGGAAAGCAGCACGATTTGTTCTGGGTGATTTTCGACAAAAGTGTAGCGCTACGAAAATGTTGCGACGTTTGGGCTGGGAAGACTTGGGAGTAAGGAGACGAGCTGC